>NC_055987.1:115043832-115347997 GCF_018446385.1 Zingiber officinale
CGGTCGAGCTTCCGACGCTTAAGGTAAAGGAGCTTATGGGCCGAGCAAACAGGCCGCTCAGTCGAACCACAAATCACTGAGGTGCGATCCTATCCGAACGTAGGACCGAGGATCTTCCCGCTTGGTCCGAGGCATACAAGGGCCCGAGTGCTAGGAGCGCCGAGCAGCAAGACCGCCTGGCCCCGGAACAGACAAGAGACGCAAAAGGATGAAAAGGACAGCTGGTAACATCATCCTTGAGACGCCTGCCTCCGACAAACAGCATGGTCAGCGGTCGGACTGGACAGAGTATCATACGGTGGAAGTTTCCACCGTCACGTCAGGGATATGCTCGGACGATTACGGAATAGCGTCAGGCATGGTTTTCTGGCACACTCATTCGGAGGTATGTTTGGGGAAGCGTGCACGTATTGAGAAGCGTGCCCACATCTCCTCGGGGTCCTATATAAGGACCCCAAACTTCGACGGAGGTATGCAGAATTCTCATCACTGTAGCCACAGTTACTCTGCCTCCTTTCTTCTTCGTGGCCTGACTTGAGCGTCGGAGGGTCGTCGCCGGGAACTCCTTCCTGGCTCGGCTTCTTTGCAGGTTCGCCGGAGATCCACATCACTAGTCAGAGATAGCGGAGAGCGCCACACCCCCAGTGTCCGTCGACTCAGCGCTCGGACAGGATCAAATTGGGGCCGTTTGTGGGAACATACCTGAATCCGAGTAGAGACGATGGAAGAAGTTGGACGCCAACTCATGGTGACGCTCTCTCCCGAAGAACTAGACGCGCTCGTCCAAGCGCGAGTGGTAAAGATTGTCGAGCAACAGCAGAAGGCTCAAGCTGATCGGATAGCACAGCAGGCAACGTCGGCATTGGGCGATCGAGCGGCACCAGAAGACCGGCCGGAGCAGCTCTCAATATGGGGCCAGAACAAAGGTCCGACCGGCACTCAGGTGGAAGCCCCGCCCGCCCCGATACCATTCCATCGGGCTTTATTCCAAACACCGTCAGAAGTCTCTCAGGCCAACCTCATCCAAGGATCTTCTTCCGATGAAGCCCCCGTTCGAGACAATAGAAAGGGCAAAGTGCCTTGAGCGGACATGTCACCTGAGCGGATCAACCGATAATTCTCCGACGCCATCCCACCCTTCCTGGATCGGCGCAACGATGGTTCCGGAGGCTGCCGGATGGATCGATCATGAGCTTCAAAGAGTTCCACACAACTTTTCTCTATCATTTCGCGAGCAGCAGGCGCTACCAGAAGACCAGCGTCAGTCTGTTCACCATCAAACAAGGCTCGAAGGAGTCATTCCGAGCCTACATCCAGCGCTTCAACAAGGTGGCCATGGACATCCCAACAGTCACTTCAGAAACTATGATGAATGCGTTCACACAGGGGCTTGTGGACGGTGATTTCTTCCTCTTGCTCATCAAAAAGCCGTCTCGCGACTACGACCATATGCTGCACAAGGCCAATAAATATATCAACATAGAGGAAGCCCAGACGACCAGAAGGAAGGAAGCACCATCTGAGCCACCGGCCTCAGCCGAGCGGAAGCGACCCACTAGCTACCATCCACCTAGAGGACCTCAGGAGGAAGCAGCTCGGCCTCATCAGCAAGCAAGGCTGCACGCCGTTCAACAAGTAGCGGCCGATTGACCTAAGCCAAGAGGGAAGGTATGGACTCTCATGTTTTGTTCACTCTATCAGTTAGAAACCCACAACACACGCGATTGTCGGAGCCTCCCCCCAATCGCTCATCCTACGCCGAGGAACTATCGCCGTCGATCACCTTCGTCGGACCGGTGACACCAATACCAAAGCCCTAATCGGCGTGTAGAAAGAGAATCCCCCGAGCGGCGACGTCATCAGCAGCCCAGAACTCAACCTCGGGCATCGCATGAGCGTCCTAGGCCATTCACTCGGGAGGAGGAGAATAGAAGCAACACGTCCCGAGGAGAAATCAACATCATCGCTGGTGGACCAACCGGAGGTGACTCCAACAGGGCAAGGAAGGCGCATGCGAGGCAGCTCAGGATCCATGCGGTTGGCTGCAGTCATGAGCGGGCGAACGGATCCAAGATCAGCTTCGGGCCCCGAGACCTTGAGGGAATCGAAGTCCCCCATGATGACACCCTCATTATCTGAGCGGTAATAGCTAATTACACTATTCGCCGCATATTCATTGATACAGGCAGCTCTGTCAACATAATTTTCAAGGAGTTCGACCAACTTGAAGTTGACCGAGCCGAGCTACTGCCAATGACGACTCCACTGTACGGGTTCACTGGCAATGAAGTTCTTCAAATTGGACAGACCAGATTGGCTATCTCGCTGGGAGAGGAGCCACTTCGGAGGACTCGGACCACTACTTTCATCGTAGTCGATGCCCCTTCCGCCTACAACGTGATATTGGGACGACTAACTCTCAATGAGTTCCAGGCGGTCGTCTCAACATTTTGCCAAAAGATTAAATTCCCAGTAGAAGATCGGGTTGGAGAGGTCCGCGAGACCAATTAGCAGCCCGACGATGTTATGTGGAGATGGTCCGAGCCGAAGCAAATGCCGCTTGGAAAACGCCACGTGTTGAGGTAAACGCTATAACTGAAAAATCCCCCTACGTTAATTTACGAGGAAAAAGAGGAAGTACAAATCCACCCTGCCTGACCGGAGGCCACGACTTTTATAGCATCCGACCTGGAGGCAAGCCAGAAGGAGGAGCTGATCAAATATCTCCAACAAAACTGCGACGTCTTGACTCACGAGCTGCCAGGAGTCTTGCTGAGCATAGCGCAACACGAGCTTCATGTCCGACCGGACACTCGGCCGGTGAAGCAAAGGAAGAGGGACTTCAGTACTGAACAGAATGTCATCATTCGAGCAGAAGTAGAGAAGCTCCTGGAGGCCGGCCATATACGGGAGGTGCAGTTCCCGAGCTGGCTCGCAAATGTGGTACTAGTCTCCAAGCCGGACAACAAATGGAGGGTCTGCATCGACTTCCGGGACCTGAACAAGGCATGCTCGAAGGATTTCTACCCTTTGCCCCGGATCGACCAACTAGTAGACTCTACCGCCGGGTGTGAGCTGATATGCATGCTGGATGCTTATCAGGGCTACCACCAGGTGCCGCTCGCCCGAGAAGACCAAGAGAAAGTCAGCTTCGTCACCGCGGACGACACTTACTATTACAACGTGATGCCATTCGGGCTAAAGAATGCTGGCGCAACATACCAGCGGCTGATGAACAAAGTATTCTGGGGGCAGATTGGGCGCAACTTGGAAGTCTACGTAAACGATATACTCATCAAATCACTCCGAGCGACAGATCTTTGCAAAGATATAGAGGAAACCTTTCAAACACTAAGGAAGTACGAAGTCAAGCTGAACCCACAAAAGTGTTTGTTCAGAGCAAAAGGTGGGCATTTCCTGGGATACATTGTCACCGAGCGGGGTATCGAGGCAAACCCTAGCAAGGTGAAAGCACTGCAAGATATGCCACCCTCCAGAAATCTGAGAGAAGTTCAACGTCTTACCAGTCGGATAACGACACTATCGCGATTCATCTCTAAAACGGCCGACCGGAGCCTCCCTTTCTTCAAGATCCTGCGAAGAGCTACTAAATTCCAATTGGACAAGGAGTGCGATCAGGCGTTCGAAGAGCTGAAGAGGTACCTGAATTCTTTACCTGTGCTAGCTAAGCCGAACGCAGGCGAGTCGTTACGCATATACCTGTCCTCCACCGAGCATGCTGTCGGCTCGGCGTTGGTGAGAGGAAGCAAAGAGGAGCAACCCATGTATTTCCTGAGCCACATTTTAAAAGATGTCGAGTCTCGCTACACTGGTCTCGAGAAGCTTGCGTTCGCTTTAGTCCTCGCTGCTCGGAGACTTCATCCTTATTTCTTGGCGCATGCGATCATCGTTATGACGAATAGTCTGCTGGGAAGAGTGCTCCTAAATCCAGAGGCGTCCGGGCGGCTCATCAAATGGACGATGGAGCTCAATGAATTCGACATCCAGTATCAAGCCCGTTCGGCGATTAAGGCGCAGTCCTTGGCAGATTTTGTCACTGAAGTACACAATCCTGAGCCTGAAGCTTTGTGGAAAGTGTTTGTCGGCGGGTCATCCACTCGGCTCGGTAGCGGAATCGGTATCTTGCTGCTTTCTCCTCAAGAAGAGAGGATGCATCTGTCCGTCTGTCTGGATTACCGGGCAACAAATAATGAGGCGGAATATGAGGCCCTCATACCCGGCCTACAGGCTGCGCGACATGTGGGAGCCCGTCGGGTGATACTGTACTCTGACTCCCAATTGGCCGCTTAGCAACTCTCAGGGTCCTTCGAGAAAAACAACGCAAGACTCCGGCTCTACGCGGAGGCCTTTGAAAAGCTCAGGACTAACTTCATCGAGGTTGTCATACAGAAGATCCCCCGAGCCGAGAACCAGTCAGCGAACGAACTGGCCAAGCTCGCTAGCTCAATAACGCCGATTGTCATCCAATAGCCAATTGAGCAGGTGTCCTTGGTGGCGTACATCGACCGGATGGAAGGCCTCACATTCCCAAGCGATTGGAGAACAACCATAATGGAATTTTTGCGCTCGGAAGCCACGCCGTCCAATCGGGAGGAAGCCCAGCTACTGAGAAGGAGAGCCGACCGGTTCACACTCATTAGGGACCAGCTTTACAAAAAGACATTCTCTCGCCCGCTGCTGAAGTGTGTTAGCTCGGAAGACACAGAATATCTTCTCCAGGAAGTACATTGCAGAGGTCATCCGGGCGGGCGATCGTTGGCTAGGAAGATCCTGTTGGCCAGATACTTTTGGCCAACTCTACAGGAAGACGCCGCTCGGACCGTCGCCACCTGCCTTTCTTGTCAGAAGTTCCACAGCTTCTCCCATAGGCCAACGGAGGGGATGAAGGCCTCTACTGTGTCTTGCCCGTTCGACCAGTGAGGTATGGATATAGTAGGACCTTTCCCTATGGCGACCAGGCAACGGAGGTTTTTACTAGTGGCGGTCAACTATTTCTCCAAATGGGTCGAAGCCGAACCACTGGCCAAAATAACTGAGCAGATGGTCAAGAAGTTCATCTGACAGCATATAATCTGTCGGTTTGGCATTCCTTGTCGGCTAATTTCGGATAACGGGCGGCAGTTCGTCGGCCGGCAGCTCGGAAAATGGTGCAAGGGGTACGACATCGAACAACACTTCACTTCTGTGGTGTATCCTCAGAGTAATGGTCAAGCCAAAGTAGCCAACTGGGAGATCCTGCGAATGCTTCAGGTTCGGCTCGATCATATAGGAGGAAGCTGGGTGGACGAGCTGCCGGGCGTGCTATGGGCCATTCGCACAACCCCAAAGGAAGGAACGGGGGTAACACCGTTTCACTTGGTATACGGGGGCGAGACGGTCGTCCCAGTCGAGGTCGGAGTAGAGTCCGATCGGATCCAGAGCTACGATGGGGACAATGCCGAGCGGAGGCAACTGGAGTTGGACCTAGTTGACGAAGCACGAGCTAAGGCAGCCGTCCGGCTAATGGCATACAGGCAAAAAATGAAGCAGAATTACAACAGGCGTGTAATTCCCAGAGCATTCCATGTCGGCGACCTAGTGTGGAAGAAGGTGAAGCCGGTCGGCGATGTGAGCAAGATGGAAGCTCGCTGGGCGAGGCCCTTCAGAGTCATTGAGAAGCTCCGATCGGGTGCTTACTACCTGGAAGATAAGGATGGACGACGGCTAGAACGACCATGGAGCGCAAACCACCTCCAGCCGTACCGTGCTGGGTAAAAGGTGCGCCAGTGTAATCTATTTCATGTATGCTCCGTTCATCTGTATCCTTTGGTTGCAGGAGTAGAGATTAAAAAAGACAAAGGATATGAGCATTTTGTGTCGAACGGAAAAACTCCATGAAGACCGTCGAGCGGCGACATTAAACTCTAGGGTCGAAGCAGCGACCATAAATACCCCGCTTGGAAGATCGTCAAGCGGCAACGTTAAACTCTAGAGTCGAACCGGCGACTATAAACCCCCTGACCCGAAGATCGTCGAGCGGCGACGTTAAACTCTAGGGTCGAAGCGGCGACCATAAATACCCCAATCGGAAGTCCGTTGAGCGACGACGTTAAACTCTAGAGTCGAACCAGCGACTATAAACCCCCCGACCCGAAGACCGTTGAGCTGCGACGTTAAACTCTAGAGTCGAACCGGCGACTATAAACCCCCCGGCCCGAAGACCGTCGAGCGGCGACGTTAAACTCTAGGGTCAAAGCGGCGACCATAAACCCCCTGGTCCGAAGACCGTCGAGCGGCGACGTTAAACTCTAGGGTCGAAGCGGCGACCATAAATCCCCCGACCCGAAGACCGTCGAGCGGCGACGTTAAACTCTAGGGTCGAAGCGGCGACCATAAACCCCCCGGCCCGAAGACCGTCGAGCGGCGACGTTAAACTCTAGGGTCAAAGCGGCGACCATAAACCCCCCGACCCGAAGACCGTCGAGTGGCGACGTTAAACTCTAGGGTCAAAGCGGCGACCATAAAACCCCGCTCGGAAGACCGTCGAGCGGCAACGTTAAACTCAAGGGTCGAAGCAGCGACCATAAATGCCCCGCTCGGAAGACCGTTGAGCGACGACGTTAAACCCTAGGGTCGAAGCGGCGACCATAAATACCCCGCCCGGAAGACCGTCGAGTGGCGACGTTAAACTCTAGGGTCGAAGCGGCAACCATGAATACCCCATTCGGAAGATCGTCGAGCAACGACGCTAAACTCTAGAGTCGGACCGACGACTATAAATCCCCTGACCCGAAGACCGTCATGCAACAACACTAAGGCCCTGCATCTACACATGGGCGAGCAGTGATCCAAAATCTCATGGATAAAGAAAAAGTAGTCGCGTGATGGCATACCACCCACTCAGGCCACATGATAGTTAATGCCGACCATGGGAAGCAAGCTAACAGAACAGAAATTGCATTTAAAACAAAAGTTGGCCGACTGAACGACATGAATACAAAGACGCAAGAGGCATTTCATTCGAGATAATCAAAAACACTCTTCGGTATGGTGGTGAGAAGTGTTGCATGCTCCCGAACGGGAATGACAAAAGATTCCTCCAAGTGACCTTGAGCTTTCAGGTGGTCCGCGGTGGCAGTGATGGCCAACTCGAATGCAAGGACGAGTCGATCACACACTTTCTGAATGAAGTCGACTGAGCGGATGTAGGACTACCTCATTAAGGCAAAGCGGCTCGGCTCAGCCTCCTGGTACTCTTTAAGGGCAGCGCGGGAAGCATCGAGAGCCTCTTGCAGGGCCTTCAGCTTGTCGTTAAGAGCCACCACCTCGGCCGAACAGCCCTTCTTCTCGCCATCCAGCAGATCTGCCAACTCTTTTATCCGCTGTTCCAGGGCGCGAGCCTCCAGATTCTTCACTTCCAGATCGGCGATAGCGTTATTCTTCCGAGTGGTCGCGAGTTCTATCTTGCGGTCATAAGTCTTGACCTACTTTTCGAGTTGGCCCAGCATGTACGCCTGATCAGCCGTCTTCTTCCACTCGGCTTCTAGCAGTTCCTTGGTCTTGGCCAGCTCCTTCTACAACTCGGCATATGAAGGGTCCTAAGAAGAGGACGGCCCGCCAGAAGTCTTGAGATGCTTCAGCTCTTCTTCCAGCATCGCAAGACGAGCGGCCACCGCTACATCTTCCACCCAACGCTAACGAAAAAGAAGCTTGTTAGTGCCTAACGGGGAAGCGATGCACAGAAGTTTGGGTGGACAAAAGACTTACGCCGGTGGCATGTCGCATGTGACTGTTAGCCAGCAGACCGGTAGGCATTATGGCAACGCGAGCTTGGGCATCCTCCCATACCTCGGCAAGCGGCCCCCGGATGGCGATCTTGTGCTCAGGGGCCGTGGGCCGATCTGACTCCGCTAGGTAATCCTCGGTGAGGAGATGCAGGGTGACCTTAATAGTACGGCGCCTGCCCGATGTCGTGTGAGCGGACGCGGAGGGATCAGATGCTGGTGCAGACGGCGCGGAAAGTATGGCCGAGCGGCGAGGCCTCCGAGACACAGGAGGCAGGGAGCTGACCGGCTGAGCCGCGATGGGATCTGCTGGCAGTTGCAGCTGGGAGAGGGTCCGGTCGGAAGAGAGGGCCTCCACAGACGGCACCTGCTCTCTCGGGGAAGGAACGCTTGCCCGCTCGGATGCCTGTATCGCGAAAGTAGCTAAGCGCAGGGGCACCTCCATCCTGCGTCTCTTTTGGTTGAGGGGGATACCATCTTCCGGTTTGGAATTACCGGCAGTCGGACCCCTGCTGGTAGTTGCCTCGCCCGTTGCCTCCATGGGGGCTGTCGGAGCGGCCGACTCCCCGGCGTCCGCTTCGCTCTCACTTTCGTGAGAGTCGACCGGAGCGATGTTCAGCTGCTCCATTTCCTTGGCTGCTATTGCCTCAATTGCTGCCGCCTTCTTCTTCAAGATGTCAAACAGGACGGACTCCATCATAATGTTAGCTATGAAAGAAAGAGAATAAAATCAGTTAGACGCAAATTATAGACAAAGATGAACTTCTTACCGAAAGTGTTCGGAAGCTTGGTTCGGCTCGGACTCAGGCTGAACATATACATCACCCCTTCTGGTAGGAGCTTATTGATATCGAGCTTGAGGCTGGCTAGCATATTCGCTGCCTGAAGATAGTCCGACCGGGTCTTGTATCTCTTTAGCTCGGGGGAGGTCGGTGGTCCGACCTGCCACTTACTCAAGAAGGGGAGCCGTCCGGGAAGACGAAGGAAGAAAAAATATTCCTTCTAGTGTTTGTTGGAGGTGGACATCTTATCGAAGAAGACCAAGCTGATCCGAGACTGGAACAGATAAGTGCCCAGCTCAGATTGCTTAAGGTAATAGAAGTAGTAGAAAACCTCCGGATGGAGGGGAATATTATGGATTTTGAATAACACAACAACCCCACACAAAAGGCAGAAGGAATTTGGTACCAGCTGGCCAAGTGGAATGCCAAAGAAATTATAGACTTTAATGATAAAGGGATGAAGAGGAAAGCGCAGACCGGCCAAAAATTGGTCGCAGAAAAAACAAACAGTGCCGGGCGGCGGTTTGTGCGGCTGGGCGGAAGGCGAGGGCAGAATAAGTTCAAAGTCAGAGGGAAGATCAAAAGCATTCACTAGGCCCTCCGCGTCACGCTGATCGAACCGTGACTCCATGGTAGTATACCACGGGCCGGAGGCGAGGTCTGAGGGCTGGGAAGAACTAGCCATTGCCGGAACAGTGGAAAGTGCAAAGTCAAGAGGAAAAAGCAAGGGGCTCAATGGAGAAGATGAACGGAGCAGTGACCAAGAAGCAAAGAACACGACGAAGAATGCAAAGAAAACACGAGAACTAAGGAGCAAGAGGCAAAGGATCCTTACAGAAAAGAGGACGGTCGAAAGAAGAGGATGAGGAGTCGCCAGAATACCAGGGAGCAAGTTCACCGGTGCACTGAGCGCAAGCGGAGGCTTCTGAACGTACGACTGTAAAGGTGCGGCGGAGGAGGGGGCGAAGGGTTTATAGGGTTGGGCCCGATCGTCCTGAACCGTCGGATGCAGGTCACAAGGACTGAGGCCCGTATCTGGCCACTCATTTTAAACCGCCAAGGGTCCCATCGGACGCGACGCCGTCACCGTACGATGACGATAGCGACGCCACGTCGTCGTCAGGTCATAGGAATGCATTTAATGAGCCCCATTACGACGCAGAGCCCGCATGCTCAACCATAATGGCGTGGATTTACACGCATTCCAAGGGGATCCTGAGGACGTCGGCGGTGACAGGTTGCAGGTCAAGTCGGCCGAACGACCCCACTTGACATCGTACTGGCCGAGTGAAAGGGCATTTTAGAAGGCGGCAGAGCAGATGCCACCCAGTCAGACTCATAGTCCAGTCAGTCGAACTTAGCGCCTCCTTCGACTAGACTTGAGGGGAAGACATGTGATTCGGTGGTAAGGACAGGGACCCACGTCGGTGGCGGTCAACGACACATGGAGGTCTAAGGTCAATAAGGGCAGCCCCAAGGTCCTCGAGTAGACAGGACATCTGACCGGCCGGCCGGATACCCTCCCAGCCGAGCGAAATATAGCTTGACCTGTGGTCGAGCTTCCGACGCTCAAGGTAAAGGAGCTTATGGGCCGAGCACAAATCACTGAGGTGCGATCTCATCCGAACGTAGGACCGAGGATCTTCTCGCTCGGTCCGAGGCATACAAGGGCCCGAGTGCTAGGAGCGCCGAGTAGCAGGACCGCCTGGCCCTGGAACAGACAAGGGACGCAAAAGGACAGCTGGTAACATCATCCTCGAGACGCCTGCCGCCAACAAACAACATGGTCGGCGGATGGACTGGACAGAATATCGTACGGTGGAAGTTTCCACCGGTCATGTCAGAGATATGCACGGACGATTACGGAATGGGGTCAGACATGCTTTTCTGACACACTCATTCGGAGGTATGTTTGGGGAAGTGTGCACGTATCGAGAAGCGTGCCTGCATCTCCTCGGGGTCCTATATAAGGACCCTAAACTTCGACGGAGGTTTGCAGAATTCTCATCACTGTAGCCACAGTTACTCTACCTCCTTTCTTCTTCGTGGTCTGACTTGAGTGTCGGAGGGTCGTCGCCGGGAACTCCTTCCCGGCTCGGCTTCTTTGCAGGTTCGCCGGAGATCCACATCACCAGTCAGAGATAGTGGAGAGCGCCACACCCCCAGTGCCCGTCGACTCAGCGCTCGGACAGGATCATGGTCCATTAACTTTATTGGTATAGGACTAAAGAGGTCATAACTACTGTATATGATTGTAGCAAGCCCCAACAGTAATCACAATACCAATATCATTAATGACATAGATCAAAATGTGGATGTGTAGAGTGGAAATTACATGAAATGTGATCAATACATGTCAATTTTCAACTGGTCCTAAGATGACCTCAAAAGAGGTCAGATCATATTTGCAAAATACTTTATGCTAAACTACAATAGCAAACCATGATCCAAACTGTATGATTCCAAAAGGAATCTATATCATATTTACAAACACCAAATGCTAAACAACAGTAGTAAATATGATATCATAGTCAGAGTGTCAAACAAACATATAAATTCCCATTAATGTTTTGAACTTTAAGTACGTACAATAATCAAAATAAAATGTTTGTCTTTATTATTAAATTTAGAGCAATAAAAGTAAATACAGACTCCCACTAGATGAGTTCTTCTTCCATAAGAAGGACTCCCATATCCACAACATGCGCATGAAACACCTTAGGCACCAAGCCTTTGGTGAGTGGATCGGCCAACATGGAATCTGTTCTGATGTGCTCTACCATAGTCTGACAACTCTGAACTCTTTCTTTAACCGCTAGAAACTTGATGTTGATATGTTTATACTTCGACGAACTGTGGTTGTTCTTAGCATAAAGTTCCGCGGCTTTATTATCACAGTATATCCTCAGTAGTCTGTCAATGTCATCAATGATCTGTAATGCTGTGATGAAGTTTCGCAGCCAAATCCCGTGATTAAACACTTCATAGCATGCTATCAACTCTGCCTCCATAGTAAAAGTGGCTATTAGCGTCTGCTTGACGCTCTTCCAAGATATAGCCCCTCCAGCAAGCATAAAAATATAGCCTGAAGTAGATCTTCTGCTATCCAAGCATCCAGCAAAATCAGAGTCTGAATATCCAATCACCTCCAGATGATCTGATCTCCGATACGTAAGCATATGTCCTCTAGTTCTTTGCGAATACTGCATCACTCTCTTTACCGCTTTCCAGTGTGATGGTCCTGGGTTACTAACATATCTGCTTAACATACTCACTATAAATGCTATATCTAGTCGAGTACAAACTTGTGCATACATGAGACTTCCCACTGCTGACGCATATGGGAATTGCTCCATCTCCTTTATTTCAAGTTCAAGCCGTGGACACTGCTGCAAGCTGAACTTGTCACCTCTTGACACAGGTGTATCACCAGGTGTACAGTTCTGCATACCATACCTTATAAGCACCTTTTCAATATAGGCCTGCTGTGAAAGTCTAAGAATGCCTCTTGAACGATTACGATAGATCTGTATGTCTAAAACAAAGGATGCTTCACCAAGATCTTTCATTTCAAAATTACCAGATAGAAATAATTTGGTTTGTTGCAGCATACCCTTATTATTGCTCGCAAGAAATATATCATCCACATACAAAAATAAGTATAACAAAGTTGCTCCCACTGAACTTGACATATATGCACTGATCAACGGGGTTCTCTTTAAATCGAAATGAGGTAATCACTTGATCAAATTTCCGGCACCACTGGCGGGATGCCCGTTTTAAACCACAAATGGACTTCTTTAATCTACATACTAAGTGCTTTGAGTCGTTAGACTCAAAGTTCTCTGGTTGCACCATATATATCGACTCCTCTATGTCTCCATTGAGGAATGCAGTCTTTACGTCCATTTGATATATCTCCAAATCATAATGAGCTACTAGTGCCATGATTACCCTGAGGGAGTCTTTCGTCGACACAGGTGAGAAAGTCTCCTTGTAATCAATGTTTTCTTTCTGAGTGAATCCCTTGGCAACAGGATGAGCCTTATACTTTTCGACATTACCCCTTAAATCCCGCTTGGTTTTATATATCCATTTACAGCCAACGGGCTTCTTTCCTTCAGGCAATTCGACAAGTTCCCAAACATCGTTGTCCGTCATAGACTTTAACTTTTCTTGCATGGCGTTAATCCACCTTTCAGGATTAGAGCATTACTTGACTTCTTGGAAAGATGTAGGATCACTCTCCAATCCTATGTCAAAATCATGCTCTTGGATATAAACATAATCACAAGAATTCCTGGTTCTCCGTTCCCTTGTGGATCGCCTTAAAGGCACTTGTGTTTGAGGTGGTTGAGGTACTTGCTCATCAATATGAGGCAATACTTCAATTTGAGTGGCAGGTTCCTCCAATTGCATTGGAGATGTCATGGGAATATCTTGGTTCACTACACTCACTGGATGTGTGATACCCATAATGTGTGGTATGGTAACCATACCGCTACTGATCGCACTAGTAGTAACCATAGAAGGATCGCCAATGCTTTTCTCAAAAGATACTTCCCTGATTTTATTACTCCCACCGTCCTCAATAAACTTGGCACTACCCGTTTCGAAGAAGGATCTATTAGAGAGATCATAAAATTTATACCATCTTGACTTCTCAGAGTATCCTATAAAATTACAGCTAACCGTTCTTGAGTCCAGTTTCCTTTCATTAGGCTTGTAAGGCCTAGCTTCAGCTAGACAACCCCAGACGTGTAAGTGCCTAATGCTAGGCTTCTTACCCGTCCACATCTCGAATGGGGTTTTAGTTACTACCTTACTAGGTACTCTATTAAGTAGGTAAACTGCAGTCTTTAGTGCTTCACCCCACAAGGACTCTGGTAGAGAAGTGAAAGTCATACTTCTTACCATGTCTTTCAGGGTTCAATTGCGATGCTCAGCTACACCATTCTGACTGGGTGTACCAGGCATGGTATACTGAGGTACAATTCCACACTCAGTAAGGTAGTTCGCAAAAGGTCCTGGACGTTGTTGACCTGATCCATCATATCGACCGTAATATTCACCTCCACGGTCGGATTAGACAGCTTTAATTTTCTTACCTAGTTGAAGTTTAACTTCGGCTTTGAAAATTTTGAACATGTCCAAAGATTACGATTTCTCATGAATAAGGTACAGATAGCCAAATCTGGAATAGTCATCTATGAAGCAAATAAAATATGTGTGTCAATTTCAAGATGCCTTAGGGAATGCCCCACAAATATCCGTATGTATTAGCTCCAAAACATCACTACATCGGCTAGCCTCCTTATTCCTTTTGTTAGTGGTCTTCCCCTTGATACACTCTATGCAGACATCAAAGTCTGACATATCAAGGGAATCAAGAATTCCATGTGACATTAACCATTCTAGGCGTTGTTTGGATATATGTCCTAAATGCCTATGCCACAACATGGAAGAATTCTCGTTAGTCAATTTACGTTTTGTACCTATACTATGCATTATCACGTTGTCAACTGTAGGAGTAAAGGTGTTCAATTTATAAAGCTTATCAACCAAGGAACCATTGACAACCAACATTGAATTAAAGAAAATACTGAAAATTCCATTTCTAAATGAACAAGAATAACTTGATTTGTCCAAACAAGAAATTGAAATTAAATTTCGTCAAAAATACGGTATAATAAATGTATTTTCTAAATCCAGAAAGACATTAGTTCCTAAACAAAGCCTAAAAACACCAATCGACTCGACTTTAGTCTTCTTTCCATTTCCTGTATAGATGTATCTTTCACCATCAAGCGGAAGTCGGCTCCTAAGACAACCTTGCATAGTGACACTTATGTGAGTAGTAGCACCGGTATCTATCCACCTAGTGTTAGTGGGTACAATAGCTAGATTAACTTCCGAACTAACAAAGTTGAGAAGTTTACATTTCTTTACAGCCAATTAGCGTACTTGAGGCAGTCTTTCTTCATATGACCTTTCTTCTTGCAAAAGAAACAAGTGGATTCCTTATCCTGCTTCTTGTGCTCCTTATGGCCATTGCCTCCAGAATCTGCAGTTTATTTTCCTTTTCCTTTCTTATTGATCCTCTTTCGTTTCTTGTTCGTACTTTGAGAACCAGATGCTAAGTGAGCACTCTCAGATGTCTCAAACTTTAGTCTCTCCTCCTCTTGCACGCATTGGGCAATAAGCTCATTCAATGTCCACTTTTCCTTTTGAGTATTATATGATATCTTAAAAGGAGTGAACCGTGCAGGCAGAGGCATCAAGATGAAATGCACTAACATACCCTCAAACATATCTAGTTTTAGTGCTTTCAGACTTGTCGCTATATTGGACATCTCCATAATGTACTCCCTTATGATTCCTTTACCATTATACCGCATGGTTACCAACTTTGTAAGAAGTGTGATAGTCTCGACCTTTTCATTTGAGGTGAATCAGTATGCTAATTGGTCCAGGAAACTCTTAGCATCTTCTCCCTCTATTATTGAGCCCTTTATTGGTGTCGGTATGAAAAGCTTAATAATACTTAGACACATACGATTTGATTTCTCCCACAGTTGAAATTCAACCCTATGCTCTATAGTGCTAGCACTGATCAAAGGTGTGGGACGATCATTCCTTAATGCATAGTCTAAGTCCATGCAGCCTAAGACTACGGTCACATATTCTTTCCATTCAGCAAAATTCGAACCAGTTAGTCTTGGGATGTTATTAATGCTGGCAGTTACAGATTGCACTGAAATTAAAAAAAGAGATTTATTTAAGCTCACGATTTAACTAAAGCCAAGAACATATAAGTAATATAAAATTATGCAAATAAAATAAAATTTTAAATGCATATAAATGGACTCTTTATGAGATACCAAGTACAACATAATGTGTCTTTCTTTAGGCCGACACATTATTTATTAGTGATACTCTCTAATATAACTCAAACTTTAATTGACCACACAATGTGCCTTCCTTTGGGCCGACCCATTGTGCGCATAA
The DNA here is from genome assembly GCF_018446385.1 of Zingiber officinale. Taxonomy (NCBI): domain Eukaryota; kingdom Viridiplantae; phylum Streptophyta; class Magnoliopsida; order Zingiberales; family Zingiberaceae; genus Zingiber; species Zingiber officinale. The sequence goes on from NC_055987.1 coordinate 115,059,407, forward strand.
TATGATACTTTATATGAGTTATATTTTGGTTCATAGTTTGCAACAACCTTAATCGGCCACAAAATATGTCTTCCTTTGGGCCAACATATTTTGTGCATGATCTGAATAAAATCATATTTTGTTCTATAGTTATAAGCTACCTTATGCATATATCTGGCATAAAAGTAACCTTCCTTTGGGCCGATTACTTTTAGCATAGATATACGTCTACCAACACAAAATGCACTAAACCTACCTAAGGTGCCTTCCTTTGGGTAGACATATTAGTTCAACTTAGTAGCACGTTGTGTAGATAGACCCAAGAAAATACTAGGAACTTAATTTGAACAGAAATTACTTAATCAGTCTTAATAATATAAAATTAGACTTATTAATCGATTGATACCTTATGGTAATCGATTAGTATGATCTAATCGATTCAAAAGCCTACTATATGCGACTACGTGACTATGTATAGAACTTTCCCTTATGAAATTAAAATTTCCTTTAAGTTCTACAATTAAATAGTATTAATTAATACTATTTAATTTCTTAATTATTTAACTTCTATAATTAAATAATTATTTTTTTTCTCTTTACCGAAACAGTATTTTTTTAAAAAATACGGTTTTAATTAAGTTTTTTTTACTATTTCAATGAAACACTAACTTTCTATTTTTTTTAATTCTGCTTCAAGTTATATGAAACAGTCTTTAGAAAAAAAAACTTAATTAATTTAAAAAAAAATCTCAATCAATTAAAATCAAATTTAATCGATTAAAATTAACATAGGACGAGCTTAAGACGGAAAATCATTTAAGAAAAATTCTTAATCAATTTCTATCGATTCTGTTTGATATTTTAGACTTGGTAATATATTGATCGATCAAACCAATCTATTAAACCATTACTACATGGAAGATCAAGTCTTTCCTAGATTTTCTATACAAAAGATTTCAACGATCAAATAATTGTATTATACTAGGAAAACTTAATCTAGCATACAAACAATAAATCGACGAAAAATTTAAACTTATTATTACCAATGAAAATGATGAAACAGAAACTCAGCTTTGATACCACTTGTAGGATCGAAAAGAATTTAGATATCTCCACATTTACATGATATTGTCCACTTTGGGCCTAGGCCCTCATGACTTTGCTCTTGGGCTCTCCCCAAAAGGCCTCATGTCAATGGAGATATCTTTTCTCTTTCTAAACCCATGATTTTTTCCATGTGTTTTTCAATGTGAGACTATGTTTACAACCTTGCAAACCCAACACAATATGCATAGTCCTTGTTAGTGAGCTTGTGCAGGGCATAGGCCTATTCTGAAGGTGAAAAAGAGGTGATATCAACATGGAGTGCCCTTGAGAATAGATTAAGTCAGGATCTAAGTCTGAGACTAAGACTGAGAGGATGCTGAGGACTAATGCTATGAGAGGATGTCGACACCTAGGGTCGAGACAGTTAAAGTTGAGATAGAGATGGCGTTGGCGATTGAAGCCGAGACAGAGATGATGTCGATGAATGCGGCCAAGACTGAGAGATGGGGCTTGGGGCCGAGACAGAGTAGATGTCAGCGTTCGGATTGGTCTAATCAGGCCTAAGTCTTACCTGAACTATATCCAGCCATCTTTGAGTTATCAGTTATTGCAAAAGGCATGGAGAGTATCATCGAGTGCTTTCTAGTTTTGGTCGTCGGTGAATACACAACCACCCAAAGGACCCTTTAGAAGTACCAACCTTAGTAATTCGTCAACCATTTTCTTATCTATCTGTGACAATGAACAACAAAGTTTAACAAGAACCCGCTAGGGGAAGGATAATAAAATTAAGGTTTCTAATACTTACTATCATAACGGATTTGAATTTCTAAACCGTCATCATCTCAAGTGGGTAAGTGGTAAACTTGGCATCTTGTAGGATTTTGAGGACTGGCCGCATGATATAATCGTCGATCCAGCCAAGGCGACGAGACATATCAACAGCCATTACTTATTTATCCATTCGTTGATTGAAATTTTTAGAAACAAAATGCATATAAATAAACAAACTCACTATTTTAAAATACATATGAATAAACTGTTGGACAATCTATTTCTGAAGATTTTGGGGAAAAATACTGAATTTACAAACTAAATTCAGACTTATTTGTTGAGAGGCTTGAACTGATAATTTTAAGCTATCGGCTGAGGGCTGAGGGTTGAGGGTTGAGGGTTGAGTCCTTTGACGGAGTCCCAAGTGTCAAGTGACTGAGTTTGACTGTCGAGTGGTCGAGTCAAGGAAGCAAGTTGGCTGAGTCAGGAAGCACGTAACCAAATCAAGAAGCAAGTCGACCAAGTAGGGAAGCACATCGGCTGAGTTGGTCAAACGTCTAATTAAGCAGCGAGATTCCAAACTGAGTGCACATGTTGAGTGCACATGAATTGAGAAACCGAGGTCTGCGTTTAATGCAAATTCCTTAAAACATATTCGCCCCACCTCTATAGTGTTTTGAGGTTTTCGTGGGTTGTCCGTTTCCCAGGATATAATAGCAAAACCACAATCTCCACCAAGCACTAGTGGTCGCGACAAACTGAAAATTATCCTAATGCTATCACCAGTATTCTGCTAAGTAAGAGATGCACGACAGAGATTAAGAGAGAGAGGGGGAAGGTGGATAGAGTATTCTTCTTTTTCCTTATGTCATTTCCTCTCTTGCTCAAGGACTTTTATAGGATGCCTCGCATGAGGTTACTTCTTCATTTGCAAAAGAAATGTCATATGCATTATATTAATGTACGTTTCATATTAATCACATTAAGTGTTAAAAAAGAATAATTTAGGTGGCAAAATGTTGGTTAATTTTTTTGGGCGTACGTAGGTAATACTCGTACACGAGCCAACTTGATTTAGTGCAATGGGGCCCTAGATCTGCATCCCCCTATGCACCCACACACAAGAGAATATTGGGGTTGCAAGGTTGTAAACATAGTCTCACATTGAAGATACATGAGTTTATAAGAAAAAGATATCTCCATTAGCCTTTTGGGTAGAATCTAATAACAAAACCATGAGGGCTTAGGCCTAAAGTGGACAATATTATATCATTGTGGAGATATCTAAATTCTTTTTGACCCTACAGATGTGAAACAATATAAACCAACCATCAAGTCTTGAAACTTCCAATATGGGATTAAAGTCTCATGCACAATGAAGCCTCCTTCATCCATTCCACCACATTCTATTTATATTTTTCCAACAATCCCCCACATAAATGGAAACAGGGTATGTGATAGCATTCAGTAGTTGAGTCAGTATAGGGTATCTAGGTTTTATCCTTTGAACCCTCCCTTGTGAAGATTTGTTTGCTTACTGGCTGATAGTAGACATGATGTCCTTGAACTATTTGGTTGATAGTAGACACGATATCCTTGAACTATTCTACCATCGGTATAAGCATTGACATATCTCACATAGGACTCTCCCTGATATATCTCAGTTCTCATGAGTGTATCTGTTCTTGGCCATGAACATGCCTAGTTCTATGAGAAGCTTTAAGAATTGTACCTCCAATTCTCTTAAAAACGACCCCACTTTTTTCTCACATAGGTAATATCTTAAGAGTATTCCGTATTACTCTACTAGATCATTAAAAGTCGTATGATTAACCTCTATCTTTTACTAATTTATTGGGTCATTCCCCCCACAGTGAGTAACTTTATCAGTGCAGTTAGGTTGTCCCTTTGAACCTAGTTCTTGGGATCTCCAGTCTATATAGGTTGAGTTTTCTTTGCACAAATATTTTTCATCGGCATCAAGCTCATCCCCCATGATGAACTTACAACTAAATCTTTGTTTAGCCTTTTGGTTAGCGAATTTACTAGATTATCCTTTGATTTCACATAGTCAACAGTGATAACTCCCGTTGAGAGTAGTTGTCTAATGGTATTATGTTTATGATGTATATGTCTAGACTTACCATTATACAGATGGCTCTGTGGTCAACTAATTGCTGATTGATTATTGTAATGTATGCAAATTGTCAACATTGATTTCTACATCTAGGAATATCTTCTAAGAATTGTCGTAATCATTCAACCTCTTCACCATATTTATTAAGAGATACAAACTCAGATTCCATCATGGATCTGGTTATAATAGTTTGCTTAGAAGATTTCCAGGAAATGGTTGCACCTCCAAGAGTGAATACATATCCACTCATAGATTTTGAGTCTTTTATGTCAGATATCCAACTAGTAACGTTGTATCTTTCAATCACAGTTGGATATCTCCTATAGTGCAGTCCATATTTATGAGTATACCTTAAGTATCTCAGTACTCTTGTCATCTCTTTCTAGTGTTCAACACCGGGATTACTCATGTATCTACTCAATTTACTTATTGCATAGGTTAAGTCTGGTCGTGTACAGCTCATTATATATATTAGACTTCCAATCACTCGAGAGTACTCTATCTTAGAGATATTTTCTCCTCAATTCTTTGATAGATGTTGACTCATATCTATCAGCGTTTATGCCAACAAAGTATCTCCCTTAGAGAATTTCTCAAGAATCTTATCCACGTAATGAGATTGACTAAGAACAAGTCTTTCTATTATTTTAAAATTTTTTATTCCTAGAATTACATCAGCTAGGTCTATGTCTTTTATATCAAATCTTGAGTTCAATATATCTTTAGTGGATTTGATTATCTTATCATTACTCACAATGATAAGTATGCTATCTACATATAGATACAAGATGACGTAGTCATTCTTTGTGACTTTTATGTTGACACATTTATTACACTAATTGATTTTGAATCCACATTCCTTTATGACATTGTCAAATTTCTCATGCCACTATTTTAGTGCCTTGGTATAAAAAGCCCTTCATATTGCTCCATGTAGATTTCCTCTTCTAAATTCTTATTTAGAAAAGCTGTCTTTACATTCATCTGATATATTTCTAGATTCTATAGAGCGACAATAACTAACAACACTCTAATGGAAGTTATTCTCAACACCAGAAAATATGTATCAAAATAATCAAGGTCTTCTCATTGTCGATATCCTTTGATTACCAATCTGGCCTTGTACTTATCAATTATACTATCTGAGTTCATTTTCTTCTTGAAGATCCACTTACAACCTGGTGTGATTTTGTAAGATAGATTCTATCTCAGATACAATTGCTTCACTCCAGTGAGGTCTATCAGAAGAACTTACTACTTCTGAATATTTTCCACCCAAGCTCTTTTACATCATCTGAGCTCAACCTCAACTAATTCATCATCTTCTTCTTCTTGTGCTTCATATGCCCATTTTGAGGAGCTAGCATCCTCTCGGGTTCAATACAGAAATACATACTTGAAGAACAAGACATGTCTCGATTCTATTATCAAGTTCTTGTGTATATCCGATATTTGTGACTCATACACAAAAAAACTAATACGCACTCCTATTATGCGCATATCTAATAAATATACAATCAACAGTTTTTGGTCATATCTTAATTCTTTTCGTATCAAACACCAAAATTTTAGCAAGGTACCCCTACATTCACAAATATTTATAGAACGATTGTCTTCCATTCTATAACTCATAAGGGCTCTTATTTATTTTCTTTTGGGGCACCTAATTTAAAAGATAATTAGTTGTTAACAGAGCTTCCCTCCACATGGACTTTAGCAATCCAGAGTTCAATAGAAGAGCATTCATCATCTCATTTAGAGTTTGATTCTTTCGCTCAATAACCACATTTTACAAGGTGTATAAGGAGATATTATTTCGTGTTTAATTCCATGTTTAGCACACAACACAATGAATGGTGATATATATTTACTACCTCAGTCACTTCAAACGACCTTAATCTTTTTGTTAAGTTGGTTTTCAACCTTATTCTTATAGAGAGTGAATTTTTATATACCTTCATCCTTACTTATGAGAAGATATATGAAATAATACTTTGTGTTATCATCGACAAAAGTGATGAAGTACTTATTATTGTTGGAGTGTATACTAAAAGCCTAGCTTTTGTATAAACATTTATAAGAATCACATTGATCAAGTGTCTACATTTATATATACCAAATGTAGATGTTCAATTAATTTATATTGTAGATAACATAGTGTGTGGTGTCACATACAGAAGATCGTGTTATCGGTTCTTTATAAATTATAAACAGTAGCTCACGACTGAGATGGAAAGGAACAAACCATCGGAAAAGTCATAGTGTAATTAGGTATTAGTTTATCTTGACTAATAAATTACACTGATACACTCCAAGTGTATTGAGTAGGACCATTTAAGGTAAGTTCTTTTTGTACTGACTTTATAAAAGAACTAGACCTTAGTTATTATGGAAGTGTGTGCTCTTAATCCTAATATAATAACAAACACATATATTTAGTGTTTATTTCTTTGACTTATCAATGGGTGAGATTTAGCTCGATAAATCAATAAGCCCGATAAGTTGGGAAATGATATTACTTATAGTGTGTGTTGTTGATTATAGAAGGAAACTATGTCCTAGTAATCTAGGTTGAGAATGACCCCAAGAGGAGCTCATAAGGATTGTCATGTTAAACCATGCAGGTGGACTTAGTCCGACATGACGATAAGGTTGAGTGGTACTACTCTTGGACTAAGATATTAATTAAGTGAGTTGTCAGTAACTCATTTAATTAGTGGACATTCATTATCTTAAACACAGGGAGACTAATACACTTATAATAAGAAGGAGCTCAAAATGTAATTTGGGATTGGTGCGGTAGTTCAATAATAGTTCTTTAGTGGAATGAATTATTATTGATGAAATTAAGTTATGTGTTCGGGGCGAACACGGGATGCTTAATTTCATCGGGAGACCAAAACAAAATCCTTCTTTCGGTCCCTATCGTAGTATCTTAATTATAGAGTACTATACTCACCTATATCCACCTTCTTACCATCCTATAGGGGTCGGCCAAGCTAGCTTAGAGTCCAAGCTAGGGCCGGCCAAAGGCATGGTTCATGGGTTCATGAGGTGGTCGGCCCTAGATTGAACCCAAGCTTAGGTGGCCGACCCTATTAAAATATAAAGTAATTTTATTTTTAAAAATTTTTCTTATGTGGATTCCATGGTCTTAAAAGAGAGTTTAAAATTTAAATCTTTCCTTTTATAGCTTTCTACAAAAGATTAAGAAAAGATTTGAAATCTTTCCTTATTTGTAGATTGAAAGGTAGATTTAAATTTTGAGAAAACTTTCCTTTTCTAACCATGTTCATGATTTAAAAGAGAGTTTAAAAATTAAATATTTCTTTCTACAAAAGATTAAGAAAAGATTTGATATCTTTCCTTATTTGTAGATTGAAAGGAAATTTTAATTTTTAGAGATAACTTTCCTTTTTGAAAATTATCCACATGTTTAAAAGAAAGATTTTAATTTATAAAAATTCCTTTTTATAATCCACCATGAAGGGAAAAAATTATTGGAGAAATTTTTTTAGAAATTTTCAAAAACAAATTAGGAAGTTTTAATTCTTGTGTTAATTAAAACTCTCCTTGTTTTGGGGATTAAAGTGGCCGACCATTACAATTGTGAAAAGGATTTTAATTTTAATTAATTAAATTTTCCTTTTCATGGCAAAGTAATAAGGAAGTTTTTATTTAAATTTTCCTTATTTGCCAAGACCAAGGATTATAAAAGAGGGGGTAGAGGCGCCTTCATGGGTGTTAACTCTATTCTTTTCATCCTCTCTTTTGCTCCTTGGTGTGGCCGACCCTAGAGGTTTTCCCTCTCCTCTTCTCTTCTTCTTTAGCGGTCGGTTTTATCCCCTCTTGGAGCTCTTGATGGTGGTCGGTTCTAGCTAGGAGAAGAAGGAGAGAAAGGAGGTTTTGTTTCTTGCATCCCTTGGAGCTTGGTGGTGGTGGTCGGACCTCTACTTTTCATAGAGAATTGTGGTGGCCGAATCTTGCTTGGAGAAGAAGGTGGCTTAGGTGGATTCTTATCGCGGTAGATCGTTGCCCACACAACGTCTGGGATAAGAAGAGGAATACGGTAGAAGATCAAGAGGTCATTAATGTTTACAAAGGAAGGTATAATTAGTAATTAATTTCCGCATCATACTAGTTGTATTTCTTTTGTATGAATTCCAAACACAAGAGGCATTAGATCTAGTTTTTCGAAATAGTTTTTCGAGTTTGTGTTTTCTTCTTTTTCGAATTTGTGATTCGATTGTTCTTTTTTGGTTAACCTAGAGTTATTTAAGGAAATTAAATATTAGCTTTCCTTAAAAGGCTTTGTCTAGGCGGTGGTGGTTGCTCCCATATCCAAGAAGGCCATGCACCTCGCCATGCAGTCCTAGAAGCCAATTTTGGAAATTAATATTTAATGGAATTAATAACATAGGTGGATTTGAATCAATAGTGTTAAGTTCCGCTTGCGATTCAAATCTAAACCATTAAGAACAGATAAGTTAAATTTGGAATCAATGATGTTAAGTTCCGTCTGTGATTCCTAATTTAACTTCTAAAGAACACAATAGGTTATTTAAGGAAAGGTTCGACACTTGTACAAAAAATTTTTGTACAGTGGAACCAGTACGTTGTCCTAGGACTAACCAACAATTGGTATCAGAGCTAGGGTTTGCCTCTGTGTGTTTAAAATTCAAAAAGGTTATGCACATGTCATACATAATTAGGAAGGATAATAGTAGGATGTGCTAACTTTTTGGTTGCAGGCTCCAACTATTATGGTTTATAGATGTTGTGTGTGATTGGACCCTTGGACATGTCAAGGGCATTATTGTGTGTGTACATGATTGTATGTAACTAATACAGCAGGAGCTATATTAGACCTAGGATTTTAGAATTTTATTTTCGATCTAGATTACATGTACATTCCCTCGAGGAATATAGGATCGATATATGTAAAATTCTATTTTTATCGCGGATCGGATGCTTGTGAGGTGTGATACTTTTGGAGCACCAGAGGCGCAGCGGAATAAGAAGCAAGATGGATGCGACGATTCAACCTGATGGCGGTGGCTAAAGATGGCAGCAGCTAGGATTGGAGCACACGGAGGACAGTGATGGAAAAGGCCATAATAGTTGGAAAAATAATTTTCATATTTATTGCTTTTATTTACTGTGATGTGTATGTATGCATGTGATGTATGCTAGGATAGTTTAAAATTCCTCACTTTAAATAACTAAGTGGGAGAGGGATTTATTTTAATAAATTCCACGGTCTCCATTACTGGTTTGTAAGTGATGCAAACAAACTTGCGCGTTGGCTTTAAGTGTCTTCCTCCATATCGGATGAGTTTGTTTGCGGATCACTAGATCAAACTTCCATTTAGGATGACTATAGGAAATTAATTAAGAGCGTGTGATCTTCCCCATCGGAAGGGGCACAATCTTATTAATGGACTTAGTGTCAAGTAATGGTATACACTTAGGCACGTCTAATAGCATCCTCCCCATCGGAGTCACTGCTATTATTTATGTGACCAAAGGAAAACCAACTATTAATTTATCAAAAAGATAAGTTGACAAGATAATAAAATTAAAACCCCCTCTTACAAATGTCGAGTTTTTGTATACGTCCACACTATCGTGACATACAAAATTCACGGTGTATGAGGTAATTTTATTTGTCAGGATGACAAGAAAATAAAATTAATGGGAAAAACTCCTCTTACAAATGTTTGGTTTTGTATACGTCCACACTATCATGACATACAAAATTCACGATTTTTGAGGTAATTTTATTTGTCATAAAGATTTATTAACAAGATAATTAAATGGGTAAAACCCTTCTCTTACAAATGTTCGAATTTGTATACGTCCACACTATCGTGGCATGCAAAATTCACGGTGTTTGAGTTGTTGGTGAATTTAAATGATATTGTTTTGAGGAATCAATATTATTTTAAATTCAAAGTTTTGACCAAATATTTGATCAAAGACAGATCAACTATTAATTTTATTTATCATAAAGTAAAGTTGACGAGATAATAAAATTAATGGATAAAATCTCCTCTTTGATTTTGTATACGTCCACACTATCGTGACATACAAAATTCATGGAGATTTTTAAGGAGTTGGTCTTGACCAAATATTTTTGTGATTCTTAGGTTTTCAAATGTTAGTCAATCCCCTAGTTGTTATACTATAGAAAAGACTTAGTAGTCCCAATTATAATGATTGGAAATAGGACTTGGACATTAAGGTAGACTGTCTTCTTAGAACTAAGAACAATATAGGTGTATTTAATTCATTAGTTGAAACATGTTTAGTGTGTTATCTACCAGGACCTGGAGTGTAGATACAGATATCATTAATCATATCTGCAATTCATTGCAGGGTTCCAGGAAACCCGACAACTATATGAAAAGAAAAACACCGTCTACATGGGCACTACTGCAAAAGTAGCAGCTGTTGCAGTGGGAGATATTTATCCTCTGATAGGAATATAATATGGATTTTCAGAAATTGTCTTTACGTACTAAGTTTAGAATGAACCTGATTACGGTTTCTAAACTATTAAAGAATATATATTCTATCTATTTTGATAACAAACTTGTTATCAAGAAAAATAGAGAAGTTATCTGTTCTGGTACGTTGGTTGATAATTTATAATCCAATAACTCCCACAATGCAATAAATGGAAATTAATAACACATTTTCTAAATAAGAGAAAGTAACCTTCGGAGATGAACCAATCATATTTTTGGCATCTAAGGCTAGGTTATATTAATTTGAGTAGGATTCAAAGGATAATAACCAATGAACTCTTGGGTTAATTGGCAGTGGAAATCTTTCCAACCTGCGAGTCTTACTTGGAAGAAAAAATAACCAAGAAGCTTTTAAGTCTAAGGGGTATGGAGCCAAAGATATGTTGGAATTGGTTCATTTTGATTTGTGTAGACCTTTGACTATCCAGGCAAGAGTTTGTTTCGAATATTTCGTCTCTTTTATAGACGCCTATTCGAGATAAGGATACATTTACTTAACGCGCCACAAGTCTAAGTGCTTTGATTAGTTCAAAGAGTACTAGACTGATGTGGAGTAACGTCAAAGTAAAAGTATCAAGACACTACGGTGAAATCGTAGTAACGAGTACCTCTTAGGAGAGTTTAGGAGTCACTTATCAGAAGACGGGATTTAATCCCAACTAACTGCACCTGGTACACCCCAAGATAATGGTGTAGTAGAAAGAATGTATAAGGCTCTTATGAAATAATTAGATCAAAGATGAGTTATTCATAAAATTACCAAATTCATTTTAAGGATATACACTGGAAACGAAAGTGAACGTAGTACCTTCTAAGTTAGAACTTTCTACTCCCATAGAATTGCAGAATGGGCGTAAGCCTAGTCTGAAGCATATTCGGATTTGGGTGGTCTAGCACATGAGAGACACTGATAAGTTGGACTTGAGTTCACTTGTTTGTGAGTTATCCTAGAAAAACGAAAAGAGGTTTATAGTCCTTAAAATCGGAAGGTCATTATTGGCACCAATGCCCTATTTTAGAAAAGGACTATACTATGAACCACTAACCCATGAGTAAAAAAATTGTTCTTAAAGGACACGTCTAATCTAGTACCAATTGTATAAGATAAAATATCACAAGAAACTGTAACACGTATCACAAATGATACATAATTGCAGAAAGTGTCTCGTCGTAGTGGGAGGGTTGTTAGGCAACATAAAAAAAAATCATGTTTTGGAAGAGTCTTTGGACTTGATCCCTGGTAGACATGAACCTGATCCCCGGACATATGATGAAGCACTCCAAGATAAAGATGCAACATCTTTGCAAAGAATACAGAATTAGAATATATGTATTCTAATAGAGTCTGGGAGCTTATAAAATCACCAAATTGTGTAAAAGCCATTGGGTGAAAATAAGTCTACACTAGGAAAAGAGGGATAGACAGGAAGGTAGAAACTTTCAAAGCAAGGCTTGTTGAAAAAGAAAACTTTTTTACCGGTAGTCATGCTTAAGTCTATCCGGATTCTTTTATCTATGAGATTTAGCAAGTGGATGTCAAGACAACTTTCCTTAATGGAAGTCTTGAAGAAAACATCCATATAAAACAACCAGAAGGGTTCATTGCAAAGAGCAAAGAGCATCTTGTGTGAAAGCTCAATCAGTCTATGGACTAAAGCAAAGCTTCAAGGTCTTGGACATCTGGTCTAATGAAGTAATCCAGACCTATGGATTTATTCAGTGACCCAATGAGTTTTGTGTATACAAGAAGTGTGATGGAAACGTGGTGGTATTTCTTGTACTATACGTAGATGATATTTTTGGTGGTTGGAAACAATATCAAAATGTTGTCAGAAGTAAGGGTATAGTTGTCCAAATAAATTCGATATAAAGGACTTGGGAGAATGCACATATTCTTGGGATCAAAATAAGGGATCACAAGAAAATAATATTTTGCTTATCTCAAACTTCATATATCGATACAATCCTTGCTCGTTTTAGCATGCAAGACTCCAAGAAAGGTTTTCTACCTTTTAGACATGGAGTAAACTTTATCTAAAGAGATGTCTCTGAAGACATCAAAAGATATAGAAGACATGAAGGCAGTTCCTTATGCTTCGGCTATCAGAAGCCTAATGTATGCTATGCACGAGACTGGATATCTGTTTTGCCCAGGACATAGTTAGCAGATATCGAAGTAACCCAGGACTGGGACACTAGATTACCGTAAAGCATATATTAAAGTACCTTAGAGGGACTAGAGATTATATGCTAGTTTACAAGGCAGATAATTTGGTCTCTGTGGGTTGCACGAATTTTGATTTCCAAACAAATAGGGACAATAGTAAGTCGACCTCGGGGTTTTGTGTTTACTTTAGGAGGTGAAGTCATAACTATGGAAGAGTGATAAGCAAAGGTACTTTTTCGGACTCCACCATAAGAAGTTGAGTAAGTGGGAGCCTCTGAGGCAGTCATAGAAGCTGAATGACTCAGTAACCTCAAGATGGACTTAGATATGATTTATGATTTGTCCTAAGATTATTACAATTTATTGTAATAATAGTGGTGCAGTAACAAACTCGAAAAAACCATGAGTCCATAAGGTAAGTAAACACAATAGAGCGCAAGTACCACCCAATACGAGAAATCATATAAACGAGGAGAAGTTGTTGCCGCCTAGATTGCATCAGGTGATGACCTATAGATCTTTTCACTAAGGTCCTTAAGGCAAGAGCTTTTTATGGACATGTTGAAGGGTTGGGAATCAGATGTATGACAGTTTTAATGGCAGCATAGTCTTTTAGTATAAGTGGGAGATTGTTGGAGTGTAAACTAAAATCCTAGCTTTTGTATAAACATTTATAATAATCATATTGATCAAGTGTCTACATTTATATATACCAAATGTAGATATTCAATTAATTTATATTGTAGATAACATAGTGTGTGGTGTCACACACAGAAGATCGTGTTATCGGTTCTTTATAAATTATAAACAGTAGCTCACGATTGAGATGGAAAGGAACAAACCATCGGAAAAGTCGTAGTGTAATTAGGTATTAGTTTATCTTGACTAATAAATTACATTGATATACTCCAAGTGTATTGAGTAGGATCATTTAAGGTAAGTTCTTTTTGTACTGACTTTATAAAAGAACTAGACCTTAGTTATTATGGAAGTGTGTGCTCTTAATCCTAATATAATAACAAAAACATATATTTAGTGTTTATTTCTTTGACTTATCAATGGGTGAGATTTAGCTCGATAAATCAATAAGCCCGATAAGTTGGGAAATGATATTACTTATAGTGTGTGTTGTTGATTATAGAAGGAAACTGTATCCTAGTAATCTAGGTTGAGAATGACCCCAAGAAGAGCTCATAAGGATTGTCATGTTAAACCCTGCAGGTGGACTTAGTCCGACATGAGATAAGGTTGAGTGGTACTACTCTTGGACTAAGTTATTAATTAAGTGAGTTGTTAGTAACTCATTTAATTAGTGGACATTTATTATCTTAAACACAGGGAGACTAACACACTCATAATAAGAGGAGCCCAAAATGTAATTTGGGATTGGTGCGGTAGTTCAATAATAGTTCTTTAGTGGAATGAATTATTATTGATGAAATTAAGTTATGTGTTCGGGGCGAACACGGGATGCTTAATTTCATCGGGAGACCAAAACCAAATCCTCCTCTTGATCCCTATCGTAGCCTCTTAATTATAGAGTACTATACGCACCTATACCCACCTTCTTATCCATCCTATAGGGGCCGACCAAGCTAGCTTGGAGTTCAAGCTAGGGCCGGCCAAAGGCATGGTTCATGGGTTCATGAGGTGGTCGGCCCTAGATTGAACCCAAGCTTAGGTGGCCGACCCTATTAAAATAAAAAGTAATTTTATTTTTAAAAATTTTTCTTATGTGGATTCCATGGTCTTAAAAGAGAGTTTAAAATTTAAATCTTTCCTTTTATAGCTTTCTACAAAAGATTAAGAAAAGATTTGAAATCTTTCCTTATTTGTAGATTGAAAGGTAGATTTAAATTTTGAGAAAACTTTCCTTTTTAACCATATTCATGATTTAAAAGAGAGTTTAAAAATTAAATATTTCTTTCTACAAAAGATTAAGAAAAGATTTGATATCTTTTCTTATTTGTAGATTGTAGATTGAAAGGAAATTTTAATTTTTAGAGATAACTTTCCTTTTTGAAAATTATCCACATGTTTAAAAGAAAGATTTTAATTTATAAAAATTCCTTTTTATAATCCACCATGAAGGGAAAAATTATTGGAGAAATTATTTATAAATTTTCGGAAACAAATTAGAAAGTTTTAATTCTTGTGTTAATTAAAACTCTCCTTGTTTTGGGGATTAAATTGGTCGGCCATTACAATTGTGAAAAGGATTTTAATTTTAATTAATTAAATTTTCCTTTTCATGGCAAAGTAATAAGGAAGTTTTTATTTAAATTTTCCTTATTTGCCAAGACCAAGGATTATAAAAGAGGGGGTAGAGGCGCCTTCATGGGTGCTAACTCTATTCTTTTCTTCCTCTCTTTTTCCCCTTGGTGTGGCCGGCCCTAGAGGTTTTCCCTCTCCTCTTCTCTTCTTCTTTAGTGGCCAGTTTTATCCCCTCCTGGAGCTCTTGATGGTGGTCGGTTCTAGCTAGGAGAAGAAGGAGAGAAAGGAGGTTTTGTTTCTTGCATCCCTTGGAGCTTGGTGGTGGTGGTCAGACCTCTACTTTTCGTGGAGAATTATGGTGGCCGAATCTTGCTTGGAGAAGGTGGCTTAGGTGGATTCTCATCGCGGTAGATCGTTGCCCACACAACGTCTGGGATAAGAAGAGGAATACGGTAGAAGATCTAGAGGTCATTAATGTTTACAAAGGAAGGTATAATTAGTAATTAATTTCCGTATCATACTAGTTGTATTTCTTTTGTATGAATTCCAAACACAAGAGGCATTAGATCTAGTTTTTCGAGTTTGTGTTTTCTTCTTTTTTGAATTTGTGATTCGATTGTTCTTTTTGGTTAACCTAGAGTTATTTAAAGAAATTAAATATTAGTTTTCCTTAAAAGGCTTTGTCTAGGCGGTGGTGATTGCTCCCATATCCAAGAAGGCCATGTGCCTCGCCATGCAATCCTGGAAGCCAATTTTGAAAATTAATATTTAATGGAATTAATAACATAGGTGGATTTGAATCAATAGTGTTAAGTTCCGCTTGCGATTCAAATCTAAACCATTAAGAACAGATAAGTTAAATTTGGAATCAATGATGTTAAGTTTCGTCTGTGATTCCTAATTTAACTTCTAAAGAACACAATAGGTTATTTAAGGAAAGGTTTGACACTTGTACAAAAAAATTTTGTACAGTGGAACCGGTATGTTTTCCTAGGACTAACCAACAATTACCACCACGTATTGCCATATCTTTTAGGTGACACACGTTAGTGTGGATTAGGCCAAGTGGTTTGTTACTGTTGGATCAAGATGCGCGTGAGAGGGGGAGGGGGGGGGTGAATCACATAATTTTTAAAACTTATCTTTTCTTTTTTAAAAGTTAAAATCAAAGTACACGGCAGAAAGTTAAACAAGAAAAGCAAAACAGAAAAGAATATGGTCGGTTTACTTGGTTCGGAGTCTTCGGCAACTCTTACTCCAAGACTCAGGTCCCATGGACCTATTGACGAGTAATTCACTAAAAATCTTTTTCGGTACCCCGGAAAAGAGAATCAAGTACAAGAAGGTTGAATAAGTGCAATACACTACACTTGTCCTTTTGCAGCAGTTAATTACAAAAAAGGTGTTACCGATACTAAAAGATCGGAGTGGTAGTGCTCGTGTAGATGTTGGTCTACTTGTGGTGATCGGAAGTCCTCGGATCAATCATCGGGGACAGCAACTTCGTAGCAGAGTCGTAGCAAGAGCCTGGAGTAGTCAAAACCTCAAACAGGCACGTTGTAGCTCGTATAGCAGTTGTTGAAGAAGCTTTGGCAGAGCAACCTTATAAAGGGCATGGAAGGCGCCTACAATGAGGGAAAATCGATCCCAAACAACCCGGCCTTTATCCACTATGAAGTCAAAACTTCATCATGCGGAAGGTGCCTTCTATAGCCATAGAAGGCGCCTTCTATGAACAGTACGAAGGTGCCTTTCATAGCCATGGAAGGTGCCTTCTATGAACAATAGGAAGACACCTTCCATAGCCATAGAAGGCGCCTTAAGGCATTGTTCACCCGAAGGCAATTTCTCTCTTTTTGCTCTGCAAAATAATGTTAGTCCAAAATACCTTGCAAAACAAGTATTAGGATAATTATAATGAATAAAAATGTGTAGTAATTAGTTCTTGTCCTCCCAAGACCAACAACTAGTCAAGGTCTCAGTTTAGGGTTCCCAAATGGATCTAAACTGGATCGACGCCTACTGTCCCTTCAACCGAGATGCGTCCTCACTTGGTCACTCTCCTCCAGTGACTTACCTTAACTTATCAGTTTGCCAGACATTCGGTCAGCCCATTGACTTGTTTGGACTTCGTGCCAACTATTCGATCAGTCCGTCGACCTAGTTAGACTTCTTGCCAGATATTTGGTTATCTCGTCGACCTATTTAGACTTCGTACCAGCTATCCAATCAGCCCATAGACCTAGCTGGGTTTCGTACCAGCTATCCGATCGGTCCATCGACCTACTAGATTTCATACCAGTTATCTGGTCGGCCCGTCGACCTAGTTGGATTATTTCATACCTGTAACGACCCAATTTTCCTCATTAGGAGTTCTAAAAGTGCTTTAAAATATTTAGAAATACTTTAGAAAAATTCTAGAAATTTTTAGGTATTTATAGAGTATTTTTATGTAATTTTTAGAGTTCGTTTGGTATTTTTACCAAAAAGGAAGAGGTTGGAAAAAATAAAGAAAATAAGCCGAGGTTCGAACCGTGGACCTCGGACCTGAACTGAGCCTTAACCAAATCCAGTTAGCCAACTGATCCAGCGATCATTTCTTATTAAAGAAGGAGAAATATTTTATTTAAGCAGTAGTTAATGAATAAAGAATAAATAGATAGAAAAATGGTTGCAACCGAGAATCGAAACCGCGGCCTTTTGACTCGGTTAAAACCCGACTGACCAGGTGTTCAAGCCACCGGTTCTGTTTAGAAAAGGTGGGAAATTTTATTTAAGGAAGTTAATGGAATTCGGGAATTTAAAAGAGAAACTTAAGGCTTAATTTTCCGTAACCTAAACCTAATTCTTTTCCCTCCTCCCGATTCCGTCTGCGTGCGGCGCTTCTGCTCGGGCGACAGCGAAGAAGGAGCTGGGTTTTGGTCTCCGGCAGCCGGCCTAGGATCAAAGCCGAGAGTTTTCTACACCATTGTGATCTTCTCGTCGAGGAGAGATTGTGGGCACGAGGAGGAACCGGGAACTCAAGTATCTCGGAAACTCTAGAGCTGCCTTTCTCCTTCGGTATTAAGCTCAAGAACAGCAAGGTAAGTCGCTTACTCACCTGCAGTAGGATAGCTTCGAAGTTTAATTCTTGTTCCTTTTCTTGTTCCCGAAGCTTTTGATGAAACCTAGGGCTGTGTTGTTGCCGAATGATGGAACGAGAAATGATTTGAGTTCTTTCCTGTGAAGTTCTCATTTTGATTTATGCCTTCCTCGATGTTATTGATTCAGTTGGGGATTCTTAATAGATTTCTATAAGAATTTGGATGTTGCAAGTTTTCTCTTTGCTTTGTTTCAGATTCGAGAGATGTTGTGTAGAATTGGTGTTTGTTTTGCTTTCCTGTGTGGTTTTGATTCACGGATTGATTTGGTACTTCCTTGTATTTTTGAAGCATGCTGTGAAGATTTGGGGGGTAAAGTGTAGAGGTTGTATACTGATCAGTATATCAGATTTGTCTAGTAGTATGTTTAAAGAAATGTTGCTAGAGGTTTAAGAGATTTGCTTTTCTCCTTTTTAATTCGGCAGTAGCATGTTTAATGAATTAGGTTTTGGACAGATTTGTGTGCTTTCACTTGATTCCAATGTTGTATCGGTTTCCTCATGATGGCTAATTCTCTAAATAGATTTAGAGGGTTATAGGATGAATGTAGTATTGGCTTTATTAGTTTCTGTTGAAGAATTTATGGCAATGAACATGGAACGGTTTAGATCTTTCTTTGAGCATGTAGTTTCATGTTGTGGTCATTGCAATGAATAGAAATGCTTATATACATGTAGTATCTCAGTTTTGGTTGTTCTCTTCTTTGCTACCATGTGTAGGAATAGGCTTCTAAATAAGCATGTAGTAGAGCTGTTTTATGCTGTTAGCATTTCAGTTGTTTAGTTTTCGATATAGATCCTTCCTTATTAGTTTTTATGAAGGCAGATTTCAAATTTATGTAGCTTCGATGAGTAGGAACAGCTATATAAGTCCACATTGCAGTTTCGATTTTCCTTTGCATTCTAACCAGGCTGAACAGCTTTTGTTCTAGCATGCTTAAAGATTTCAGAATTGTTTTCCTTTGTTTTAAATCTGTTGTAGCATGTTTGAAGAAGTTAGATTTGCTTTCTTTTGATTTGTTTTTGATATAGCATGCTTATAGAAGTCAGATTTTCTTTCCTTTGATTTAATTCTGTTGTAGCATGCCTATATTCTTTTTAAGAGTTTAAGAAAAATATAAGAAAGATAAAGAAAAGAAAGAAAAAGGCAAAGGCCTTAAGTAGATCCCAAAGTCAAGACTTTAGAGATTTTGGCACACAATGTGCTAAAGAAAATGCCGAGGCATTATATAGAAGTATTAAAAGATAACAAGTATTTTACTTTTATCAGTGGCACTGTGTTGGACTCTCAGTTGTCCTTGGGTTGGGCTCCCATAGTCGTCCCTAGGTTTAGATAACCTAGTAGTAACGGCACGGCCAACGGTCGACGGTCGACGACCCGAGGGTCGCCAAATGGGCCGCCAAATGGGCCGCCGAATGGGTCGGGTCGTTACAAAAGTAAAATCACAGTTGCCAGGCCCAAGAGAAGTTGATTATTATTTTGAAGTATTATAAGTATAAGTTTTTGAACAAGTAAAACAAGTTTTACATAACTATAAAGTATTAAAGGATAAGTTTAGAACAGATGAATTAAGTTTCATTTTGTTTTAAAATCAGCAAGTTGAGTTTTCTTTTATGCTAGCATGTTATTTAGATTAGTTTACTGTTCTTTGCTATTAGAAGAGCATGAGTAGCTTTACATGTTTAGCACTTCAGTATGTTTGTTTATTTACTAGTAGATGAGCATGAGTAGTTTTCCTTTTGAGCATTCAGTTTTAGTTTTCAGTATATTCACATGCATATCGAGTTTTTGTGAGTTAGATAGCGCTTACTAAGCAAATTTTGCTTATAGATTGCACTTCCTCTTACTGCAGATACAGGAAAGGAAAAGATATAGAAAGGAAGGCGACAAGGAGGTGTTCAAAGGATGTGTGATGCCAGGACTATGGAAGCCTTGGGACTAGGAAAGAAGTTTTAATTTTAGTTTCCGCATTTTAGTTATTGTAAACATTTGAGTTGTATTTTAAGTTCATGTCATTTGAGATTATTCTGTTTAGATTGCATGTAGGATGAGTTCAGTTTAGTAAGTAGATATTTGCGTGTTTGATACTTATTTAACTGCGTGGTTGTTTGATAAATGTTCCAACCGCCTGTGGCTGATGTATACTATGCTTGTATCTTGGTTTATGGTCACCGGTACAAGGGAGACTTTGTCAAAAATTTTCGGTAGAGTTTCCATGTGATTTTTAATCATACCGGTTAAGTAGAGTTAGTAGTTAAGTAACGGTCATCCTAGAGTGTAGTAGTAGTAAGAAGGGTGGTCGTTACAATACCAGCTATCCAATCGTCTCGTTGACCTAGTTATATTTTCTGCACACTTAATTAAGTGGTTAGATCATAACAAAACCTAATTTAACTTAGTTGTCATTCATCAAAATCTGGGTTAGACCGTTAGTGCAAACTGCACTAACAGTCTCCTCCTTTTTGATGCAATGACAACCTGGGTTAAGTTAGGAAAAAAATTTGCAAGCAAAGACACATAATTTGGTTTAAGTTATTCGGTGTAACGACCACCCTTCTTACTACTACTACTCTCTAAGGATGACCGTTACTTATCTACTAACTCTACTTAACCGGTATAATTAAAATCCTCGAAGAAACCCTACCGAAAAATTCCGGCAGAGTCTCCCCTGTACCGGTGACCATAATCATTAATACATGACATAATATACACAGCCACAAGCGGCTGGAACACATATCAATCAACCACGCAGTTTATATATCAACAAGAAGCACAATACCAAGGAAAAATCAACTCTAACGAATACACGACAAAACAAACCAAATAATAACATGCACAAGTTCTAAATACGTTAAACACTTAAACCAAAACATTCTAAATAAATTCTGGTCCAATCTCCTAGTCTACTCCATAGTCCAAACATCACACACCATCCGCGCCACCTTGTCGCCTTCCTTGCTATGTCTTTTCCTTTCCTATATCTGCAGTAAGAGGAAGTGCAATCTATAAGCAAAATTTGCTTAGTAAGCGCTATCTAACTCACAAAATCACGAATGTGCATGTATACGAAAAGAACTAGAAACTATATGCTCTAAAAAGAAATAAAGCATAAACATAACTGCTCATGTCAAACTAATAGCAAAGAAAAGCTAAGGAATCTACTCATGTAATTCTAATAATTAATCATGCTACTCATCTAATAGGTAAACATGAAAACTACTCATCCACTAGATAAACATGGTAGAATAAAGAACTAAACTTACTGATTTTTAGAACTACATGAAACTTTATTTCATTTGTTCTAACTTAATCTTTAATACTTTATGTTTATGTAAAACTCGTTTTACTTGTTCAAAAACTTATACTTATAATACTTCAAAATAATAATCAACTTCTCTTGGGCCTGGCAACTGTGCTTTTACTTTTGTAACGACCCGACCCATTTGGCGACCCTCTGGTCGTCGACCGTCGACCGTCGGCCGTGCCGTTACTACTAAGTTATCTAAACCTAGGGACGACTATGGGAGCCCAAACCAAGGACAACTGAGAGTCCAGCACAGTGACACTGATAAAAGTAAAATACTTGTTATCTTTTAATACTTCTATATAATGCCTCGGCATTTTCTTTAACACCTTGTGTGCCAAAATCCCTAAAGTCTTGACTTTGGGATCTACTTAAGGTCTTGGCCTTTTTCTTTCTTTTCTTAATCTTTCTTATACTTTTCTTATAAAAGAATGCTTCTTACAAAACTGAAATGTCTAAACAAATTCTAACACTACAATACTTAAACAAAATCCGCATACAAGTTTAAATAGAAATCTGCATATTAATCTTAACTAAAATCTGCATATCAAGCTTATCTAAAATCTACATACTAAGCTTATCTAAAATTCTGCTTATTAATACTTTATAGAATCTACATTGATCAACATGTAAATCTCTTTTCTCATCTTCTAAACTAAACTTCTATTCGGAACTTATTACTTGCATAACTAAATCATCACATACTTCTCACTTTTAGACTAAACTAACCTCAATAATCGGTACAGGAATTATCTTCCTAAATATGGAACCCACTTGATCTCCTGAATAAACTAGTATAACAGAATATTATATCTTACAGACATCTGATTATATGTAGTGAAACCCCATTGAAATAAATCATATGATCTTCTACTCAGCAGCTCTAATGCATGGACTCTTAATCTAGAAAACATAGCTTCAAGTTGTCCATCTGCTTCAAACCTTTCCAAAGCATAATCGATATCCTGCAAACAAAAGGATTAGGTTCTCTTCACTCTTCTTAATCCGCTGATTTAGTTCTAAAATCTCCATCAAAATACCAATCATCAAGCTAAATCCATCGACAGAATCTGTCCAAGATTTTGGAAGCTCTCAAAAAACAAAACCTCCAACCATTGAATCTTAACCTACCAATAATCTGTACCTTCCACATTAATTCCAATCCAGCAAAACTTAAGGAAAGGATGCAGCAAATGCTAAGAAAACTGGAAGGCTAAAACTATGATAGTAATTAAGGTAACAAGGAGATCAAAGTTGATGCCATGTAAAACCTAAGTAAAACTTACACTTGATACACTTACCCATTCTAAATTAATCCTTACTAAGCAGAGCATAAGGAAAATTGCTGCTGTTATCACAAACATTAATACCGTGATGTACTAAAACATGCACCCAATGAATCTACACAATCTAATTCTTCCAACTACGCATAGCATAAAGAAAAGTTGCTCAATAATCTATACCATTACAGGTTCATCGATTGGCAGCAAAAATTCCGAAACTTGCAAGGCTCAAATGATCCGAAAACAGAGAAAACAAGGAAACTCATGTAAAGCTTCGGGAACAAGGAGGAAATCAAGGATTAAACGTCGGAGCTATCTTACTGCAGGTGAGTAGCAACTTACAGCGGTTTCTTGGACTCACAGCCGAAGGGGAAGGCTCTAGAGTTTCCGGAGAAGTGAAGATCTCGGCTCCTCTTCGTGTCCACGAAATCTCCTCGATGAGGGGATTGTGATAGTGAAGAAAATCCCTTGGAGAACCTTGGTCGGCCGTCGAAAGAAGCCCTAGCTTCTCTTCGTCTTCCGCCCGAGCAGAGGATGACGCCGAGCGAGATAAGGGAGGGGGAAGAAAATTAGGTCTCGGGAAAAATTAATCCCTAAGTTCTCTCTTATAACTCAATATTCGGTTAACTTCTTTAAATAATTTTACTATCTATTCTTAAACAAAATCGCCCGCAGCACACTTGGTTAGCTAGATTTTAACCAAGTCAGAGATCTTGGCTCCGATTCCTCAGCCGCGCACTTTTATTTCCAATTTATTTTACTGTTCATAACTACTACTTAAATATATATCGCTCCATATATGATTAACAAATCGAGCGCAGCTCGGTTGGTTGGGCTGGTTTTGCTTGGGTCCGGGGTGCTGGGTTCGAAACCCAGTTTCTACAACCCTTTTTTTTTTTATTTTAGTTTATTTTTAAAAATTATTCTCCTTGGTAAAAATACCAAACGAACTCCAAAAATTTCATAAAAATACTCTAAAAATTTCTAAAAATCTCTAGAATTTTTCTATAGAATTTCTAAATATTTTTGAATTATTTTTGAAGTTCAAAATGAGGAAATTTGGGTCGTTACAATTCCCCATACCTTATAAAAAGTTCGTCCTCGAACTTAGAATAATTCTAGATCTCTCTGTCTCATACTGTCCTTACTCTCCTAAATAATTTCTTCGTGCTTCTGGTTCCAAATAACTTTCACTAATGGTACTTTTTGTTCCTTAGTCTCTTAACTTCTCGATCCTCTATCATTCATATCGAATCGTACTCATTAGTGGTCCTTGGGAGGCTTATTATAAGGTCTCTGAAGACCATAGGTGCATTAGTCACACCAAATGGCATGACTACAAATTTGTAGTGTCCATTTCTGGTCCTGGAAACTGTTCTGGGTGCATCACTTCCTTTCACTTTCAACTGATGGTTCCCCAAAACGCAGGTATGTTTTAGAGAACATTATTGCCCTCTTTAGCTGATCCAATAGATCATCTATTCTGGGAAGAGGATACTTGTCCTTAACTGCTACTTTGCTCAGCACTCTAAAATCTATGCACATCCGCATAGATCCGTCTTTCTCCTTAACGAACAACTCTGGAGCTCTCCGGGGTGAATGACTAGGGCGGATAAAACCCTTGTCAAGTAGCTCCTGAATTTGTTCTTGTAACTCTCTTAGCTCTGCTAGAGAAATTCAATACAGAGCTTTTGAAATTAGGCTGGTGTCAGGAAACAACTCAATTTCAAACTCTACTTCTCTGTTAGAAGATAGTCCAAGTAGCTCTTCTAGAAATACCTCTGGGTATTCCCAGACTACCCGAACGTCTTCCTGCTTGGGTCTTTCTTGTTATCATTGTCCTTCTAGTTCTAATTACTTAACTGGGGCTTCTGACTCCCCACTGTCTTGTCCGCTATCTTAACATCTAGTTATGCCAAGAATAATACCTGATATCTTCTCTATCCTTTCTAAACATACTTATGTATATATGAATATAAGAGAAACAAAACTAAAATTGTCTCTATTCTTTCTAAGCATATGTATCACAACATAGAAAATTAAAACATGAATTTTCTTCTTTCCTAAGCACATATAAGCAGATACTCTATACTGCAAATAATAAAGAAAGCATAAAAGAAAATTAAATACTTTCTTACTTGAAAACGGCAAGGATGGTGCTGATGTGTGATGCTGGAGAATGGAAACTGCTCTGATACCAACTGTAACGACCACCCTTCTTACTACTACTACTCTCTAAGGATGACCGTTACTTATCTATTAACTCTACTTAACCGGTATAATTAAAATCCTCAAAGAAACCCTACCGAAAAATTCCGGCAGAGTCTCCCCTGTACCGGTGACCATAATCATTAATACATGACATAATATACACAGCCACAAGCGGCTGGAACACATATCAATCAACCACGCAGTTTATATATCAACAAGAAGCACAATACCAAGGAAAAATCAACTCTAACGAATACACGACAAAACAAACCAAATAATAACATGCACAAGTTCTAAATACGTTAAACACTTAAACCAAAACATTCTAAATAAATTCTGGTCCAATCTCCTAGTCTACTCCATAGTCCAAACATCACACACCATCCGCGCCACCTTGTCGCCTTCCTTGCTATGTCTTTTCCTTTCCTATATCTGCAGTAAGAGGAAGTGCAATCTATAAGCAAAATTTGCTTAGTAAGCGCTATCTAACTCATAAAATCACGAATGTGCATGTATACGAAAAGAACTAGAAACTATATGCTCTAAAAAGAAATAAAGCATAAACATAACTGCTCATGTCAAACTAATAGCAAAGAAAAGCTAAGGAATCTACTCATGTAATTTTAATAACTAATCATGCTACTCATCTAATAGGTAAACATGAAAACTACTCATCCACTAGATAAACATGGTAGAATAAAGAACTAAACTTACTGATTTTTAGAACTACATGAAACTTTATTTCATTTGTTCTAACTTAATCTTTAATACTTTATGTTTATGTAAAACTCGTTTTACTTGTTCAAAATCTTATACTTATAATACTTCAAAATAATAATCAACTTCTCTTGGGCCCGGCAACTGTGCTTTTACTTTTGTAACGACCCGACCCATTTGGCGGCCCATTTGGCGGCCCATTTGGCGACCCTCTGGTTGTCGACCATCGACCGTCGGTTGTGCCGTTACTACTAGGTTAT
Source organism: Zingiber officinale (assembly GCF_018446385.1). Classification (NCBI taxonomy): domain Eukaryota; kingdom Viridiplantae; phylum Streptophyta; class Magnoliopsida; order Zingiberales; family Zingiberaceae; genus Zingiber; species Zingiber officinale. Next base: position 115,085,170 of record NC_055987.1, read on the forward strand.
CTAAACCTAGGGACGACTATGGGAGCCCAACCCAAGGACAACTGAGAGTCCAGCACAGTGCCACTGATTAAAGTAAAATACTTGTTATCTTTTAATACTTCTATATAATGCCTCGGCATTTTCTTTAACACCTTGTGTGCCAAAATCCCTAAAGTCTTGACTTTGGGATCTACTTAAGGTCTTGGCCTTTTTCTTTCTTTTCTTAATCTTTCTTATACTTTTCTTATAAAAGAATGCTTCTTACAAAACTGAAATGTCTAAACAAATTCTAACACTACAATGCTTAAACAAAATCTGCATACAAGTTTAAACAGAAATCTGCATATTAAGCTTAACTAAAATATGCATATCAAGCTTATCTAAAATCTGCATACTAAGCTTATCTAAAATTCTGCTTATTAATACTTTATAGAATCTACATTGATCAACATGTAAATCTCTTTTCTCATCTTCTAAACTAAACTTCTATTCGGAACTTATTACTTGCATAACTAAATCATCACATACTTCTCACTTTTAGACTAAACTAACCTGAATAATCGGTACAGGAATTATCTTCCTAAATATGGAACCCACTTGATCTCCTGAATAAACTAGTATAACAGAATATTATATCTTACAAACATCTGATTATATGTAGTGAAACCCCATTGAAATAAATCATATGATCTTCTACTCAGCAGCTCTAATGCATGGACTCTTAATCTAGAAAACATAGCTTCAAGTTGTCCATCTGCTTCAAACCTTTCCAAAGCATAATCGATATCCTGCAAACAAAAGGATTAGGTTCTCTTCACTCTTCTTAATCCGCTGATTTAGTTCTAAAATCTCCATCAAAATACCAATCATCAAGCTAAATCCACCGACAGAATCTGTCCAAGATTTTGGAAGCTCTCAAAAAACAAAACCTCCAACCATTGAATCTTAACCTACCAATAATCTGTACCTTCCATATTAATTCCAATCCAGCAAAACTTAAGGAAAGGATGTAGCAAATGCTAAGAAAACTGGAAGGCTAAAACTATGATAGTAATTAAGGTAACAAGGAGATCTAAGTTGATGCCATGTAAAACCTAAGTAAAACTTACACTTGATACACTTACCCATTCTAAATTAATCCTTACTAAGCAGTGCATAAGGAAAATTGCTGCTGTTATCACAAACATTAATACCGTGATGTACTAAAACATGCACCCAATGAATCTACACAATCTAATTCTTCCAACTACGCATAGCATAAAGAAAAGTTGCTCAATAATCTATACCATTACAGGTTCATCGATTGGCAGCAAAAATTCTGAAACTTGCAAGGCTTAAATGATCCGAAAACAGAGAAAATAAGGAAACTCATGCAAAGCTTCGGGAACAAGGAGGAAATCAAGGATTAAACGTCGGAGCTATCTTACTGTAGGTGAGTAGCAACTTACAGCGGTTTCTTGGACTCACAGCCGAAGGGGAAGGCTCTAGAGTTTCCGGAGAAGTGAAGATCTCGGCTCCTCTTCGTGTCCACGAAATCTCCTCGACGAGGGGATTGTGATAGTGAAGAAAATCCCTTGGAGAACCTTGGTCTGCTGTCGAAAGAAGCCCTAGCTTCTCTTCGTCTTCCGCCCGAGCAGAGGACGACGCCGCGCGAGATAAGGGAGGGGGAAGAAAATTAGGTCTCGGGAAAAATTAATCCCTAAGTTCTCTCTTATAACTCAATATTCGGTTAACTTCTTTAAATAATTTTACTATCTATTCTTAAACAAAACCGCCCGCAGCACACTTGGTTAGCTAGATTTTAACCAAGTCAGAGATCTTGGCTCCGATTCCTCAGCCGTGCACTTTTATTTCCAATTTGTTTTACTGTTCCTAACTACTACTTAAATATATATCGCTCCATATATGATTAACAAATCGAGCGCAGCTCAGTTGGTTGTGCCTGTTTTGCTTGGGTTCGGGGTGCTGGGTTCGAAACCCAGCTTCTACAACCTTTTTTTTTATTTTAGTTTATTTTTAAAACTTATTCTCCTTGGTAAAAATACCAAACAAACTCCAAAAATTACATAAAAATACTCTAAAAATTTCTAAAAATCTCTAGAATTTTTCTATAGCATTTCTAAATATTTTTGAATTATTTTTGGAGCTCAAAATGAGGAAATTTGGGTCGTTACATTCGGATTTCGATTTGTCAATTTGTTTTAACTTAACCCCTTTAATCCTCCCCCTTTGGTATTCATCAAAAACATGAATAAATATTTTTAAAAAAATTGGGCTAGGGAAAGTAAACAAAAATAATTTTGTTTTTTTAATTTCAGGATTACTTGAGGGAGGAAAAATTGCTATAGGAGCTTTTCCAAAATAAAAATACTTTAAGACATATGTTAAAATATGTTTAAAGATAGTTTTTTAAAGTCACTTCGCATTTCAAAAATGATAAAGAAAATAACTTTTATAAGAAATCTCAAAGGTAAAAAGTTTGTTTTGAAAAGAACCTTTTTATAAAAAACTTTTCAAAGTGTTTTCAAAATATTTTTTAAAGACATCTTTAAAAATAAATTTGAAAACATTATATATTAACATTTTCAGAAGTTGGAAAGACTTTAAAATCTACTAACTTTAAAAACTTTAAAGTTTTTCAGATTTTTTTTTGAAAATGCTAAGTTTTCCAAAAAAAAAAACTTATGGTTAAAGTTTTCCAAAGCAAAAAAAAAAATACTAATAAGTGTTGTAAAATTATTTTAAAGTAGTTTGTAAAAATTGAAACAGTTTTCAAAACAATATTTCAAAACATATGATTTTTCAAAACAAGTGATAATTTTTTTCAAAAATAGATTTTTGAAGAAATGTTTTCAAAATTGACTTATTAATCCTTCCCCTTAACCTAAGCTTATTTCAAAGTAATATAGTCAACTATAAATTGTCTTTAACCGTCTAATCGTTAGTTACTAACTAACTATAAGAAAATAGCAGTGTTCACTTGGTTGATCAGGTTAAGTCTTTATATCCAGTTAATGTTTGACTAACCTGGATTACTTAACCTAATCACTATAAATTTGGTATTTAACGTCTAGATTTATGTTGATGCACTAATATAACCATCTTAAGTCCAACCAATCTGCCTATGCATCTCACCCCTTTTCTAAGTTTGACAATCACAAACAAGGTAATCCTAATGTGTCGGTGAGATGCTCAAACCTTAAATCTATAGGAACATGCTTTCTATGGATGTGACCTAAACTAGAGCTAAAGGTGATTTTGAAAATTCTAAAAATAAGGGAATTTTGAGAAAAATAAATAAAGAACTTTTTTCCTAAATTTTGAAAATATTCGAAAATAATGGTCCTAGTCTATTAAACACATTCCTAGAATATAATAAACTAAATGCAAAAAGAAAACTAATTATATATATAAAGTTAGCTACAGTGCATAATCAGGGTGACAACACATGATCAAATCTAATCATCATCAGCAGGTGGCGGTGGAGGTGGGGGTTGCTCAGGTGCATGCAAAGCCTAAAGAATCCGGTCAAATATGGTAGTCATGTCATCTCGGAGGGAAGTGAATCCAGTGGTCATCTCCCCTCGGAGTGTACTGAATCCATCCGAGACTGACTGCCGAAGCTACACGGAGGACTCCTCAAGACGAGCGAGTCGATCCTCGAGAGATAGAGAAGTTGAGGGCTAGGTCGAGGGTTGGTTCGGAGCATACCCAAATATCACTTCAGCCATAAACTCTCGCCACTCCTCTCCCTCGGTTGGAATAGGTGAAAAGTCATCCTCGACCTCAACAGGTATGGCTGGCTGTGGCCCACCTCTCAAGTCTAGAACCCCCTGAGCAGTGATGTCTATATGCACCAGGGCTAGCTGACGCTGACCAAACTCATTATATGCACTAATGGAGCTAGACATACCCTGAGTCATATCTACTCTATGGTCAAAAATATATGGGTCAAGATGTGACAATAGTGCATATGAACCTGACGCCTAGTGACGAGACTGGATGCATGTATGATGTTATGAAATATATGTAGTGCAATGTCTATATCTAGATGCTGACAAAGAGCATACAAAAAGGAGTGGGAAGGTTGCATCATCGCAACGTCGCGAGATGTGATCGGCAAAATGCATGTGGTTAGGACTCGATATAAGATATAGTCCTAGACCCTAAGGGAGAGTGACCTAAAGTCAATCACTGTAGGTCATCTCTCCTCCCAAAAAAATACATGTAGATAGTATCTAATGTAATATAGAAGTAGGGCTTACCAAATGGCAGATCCCTACTAGGGCAACACAAAAATGGGCATGCTGACCTCCTAAGTCCTAAACTATCATATAATAAGGTGGAGGAAAAGTGAAAATATTTTCCACCAACTCTGGTGGAGTAGGCCAGATCATCTATCTTTTTTAGGTTGTTATAGAACTGAGTACACAAATTGATACTTATTGCATGACTGTAGTAAACCAGTTTATCCAACTGGTAATGCTCAATGACCTGTGTGATAGGGGTGTAATACTAGGTAAAAAAATGTCCTGTTCAAGTACCTAGATTTCAATGGTACATATGTATACTGTAAAAAGGACAACCTATGCTGCTCAGTAGGGAATCTAGTATCGGTAGATGGAGTATTGCGAGGCTTAGGGGCAACATATTGTCTTTTCCTAATTTTATACACATATAAGCATAAATGGACAAAAAAAAAGCATAAAAACTAAGTATTGAAGATACATATTGAGGTAAGATATACCTAGGAGGCATCTTTAAGGATTTGGGGATGAAAGAGTTGAGAAATCTGAGCTTGAAGGTGCCTTGTCGCGGCTGGAATCGCGAACAGAACTTCATTCTATTTGCTGTAAAAGTGTCACTCGAAGGCATCTTCGAGCGTTATGGAAGGTGTCTTCCATCGATTATGGAAGGTGCCTTCGGGCGGCTGAAGGCGCCTTCCAGTGCTTAGGGAGGAATTTTTCTCGCCTCTCCTGAATGCACCTTCCACCTCCTGAAGACGCCTTCGAGAGGTGCAGTTGGGAGGCACCTTCTGGAGGCGCCCTTTTTTATTTTGTTTTGTTTTTGTTTTGTTTTGTTTTGTTTTGTTTTTGTTTATTTTTTTGTTTTTTTTAATTCTTAAATGTTTAGTTTAAATTTTTAATCTAAGGTTTTAAATTTTACTTTTAGTTTATAATTTAATTCTAAGTTTAAGTTTAATTTAAATTTAATTTTAAGTTTAATTTAAATTTCAAGTTTTATTTTTTATTTTTTATTTTAATTTAATTTAATTTAATTTTAATTTTAATTTATTTTAATTTTAATATTTTACCTTAGTCATCTCACCCAATCTATATTTTCAATCAGGAAATCTTATGATTTTATGAGAAGAATTAAGTTTAATTTCAGGGTTTGGTTTAATTTTGTGTTAAATTTAGGTTTAGCTTTGAGTTCAACAAACAAGCATTCTTTGGATAAACTTCTGGGTTATGATGAGTTACTTGGACATCATTAAAGTAATCATGCCTTTAAGATTTTTCAAATAGTCCTATTCACTGAACTTAGTTCAAAACCTTGGTCTAACTAGTTAGGATCTGTAAGGGGTAGCTTCAGTTAGTTCCACTAAGCTAAATGCACCAGGTCGAAGTCATATCTTCCTAAACATGCATAGACATAGTTTCCCTAACCTACTATCATCCAAAACTTCACCAGTACCGTTGGTTAAGTTAAACTTTTATCCCTATTTTAGCTAGTCCTAATTACCCTACCGGGTAAGTAATTATTTTGGAGGTGCCAACTAATTTGGAGTCTCCCCCTAAATTATTGAACATTTTGAGTTTAAGCTTTGGGTTTATGTTGATTACTTTTATAATTATAGTATACTTGATTATAATTTTTGTTTATATTGTATTTGCTTAAGTTGGGTTTGAATGACTTAAGGTTTTTCTTTTGTTTTGTATTTATTTTTGAAGATTTAACTTTAGAGTTTAATGGAGATGATTTATTTTGATTTATATAAATTTTATCTTTAGGTATGTAATATTGATTGAGTCATACTTGTGTGGTTAGATACACTTTAGAAACCCAAGCTTTACTTTGATTTTTATTTTGGTTAACTAAAGATATAAATAATTTGTTGGTTGAGCTAGGCTTATATCCGAGTCCGGACTTGTTGTACACAACTCTTTGTGATCCTAGTATCATGTCAAGATACTTGGATCTAGTTGTGAAATTTTTAAGTAATTCCTTTAGTTTAACTATTTCATTTTTCAATTTGAAATTATCTTCCTCAAGTTTTGCAGCTTGAGTTGGAATTTCAATTTAAATTGGTTCAGTTGTTGAGTTCAGTTTTAATTGTTCATTAATTTTATCATTTTCTTTTGTTAGTTCGTTTATTTGATTTTCATAAGTAGTTAACTTCCTATTTAAGCATGCAATGATTTTAAAGAACTTTTTATTTAAACTAAAATATACCCCATCAGAACCTTCGGAAACGAGTGCGGACTCGTAACTTGATTCGGATTCGAACCCATCTTCTGATTCCCTCTCTGATTCTGGTTCGTGCGCTATCAGTGTGAGATAGTTAGAGTGCTTTGCTTCTTCATTGTTTGATTCATCTCCGGACGACTCATCCCAAGTTACCTTAAGTGCCTTCTTCTTCTTCTTTAGGCAGTCAATCTTGTAGTACCCTTTCTTGTTGCATCCGAAGCAGGTCATGTTCTTGTTGTTAGAGTTAGAGGAGGAGTTTATCTTTTGCAAGTCCATGCTGGTGAAGTTTTTTTTTCTCCTGGTGAACATTTTTCTTACCAAGTTCATCAGGTGTTCTTCATCATCTGAGTCTAGGTCAGACTCGACTTCAGGTTCCGACTTAGATTTGGACTTGTTTTTTGATGATCCTGCAATAAGAGAAAGACCTTTCTCGAATTTGGCATTAGTATGTTCATGCAGTTCTAGTTCACAGAATAATTTATCTAGTTTTAATTTTGACAAATTCTTCAAAATCTTATAGGCATCCACGATGGATGCCCACAGTGCATTTCGAGGAAATGTGTTTAAGGCATACCTTATCAGGTCCCGGTTCTCTAATTGGTGGTTGATTATGTGGAGTCCGTTGAGAATGTCCTTTATCCTCGCGTGCAGCTGACTGGAAGTCTCACCTTCCTGCATTTTGGCATTAAATAATTTATTTAAAAATAAGTCTCTCTTTGTTACCTTGGCGTCGTTGGTTCCCTCATGTAGTTCTATTAGCTTGTCCCAAAGTTCCTTTGTGTTTTCATGTGGACCAATGTGGATCAGCTCTTCTTTTGTTAGCCCACATTGAATTGTATTGAAAGCTTTGAAGTCAATTTACGCCTTTTTCTTCATTTCTGGATTCCAATGTTCTGGGTCCATTGGAACTCCGACGTTGTCAACGGGAGCTTTGTAGCTTCTAGTGATGCTGAACCACTAGTTGAAGTCGGTCTTCAGGTACACATCCATTCACTTCTTCCAGTATGGGAAGTCATCATCGTTGAATAGGGGAGGACGAATGGTGTTGTACGCTTTGAGTTGTGCCATTTCACGGCTAAAAATGAAAACTAAAAACGAGGTATTAAGACTTGGAAAATGGGTACGTGATTTGGTAATTTTGAAACTACCCTACATGATTTGGTAATTTCAAAAACTTACCTATGTGGTTCGATAAAAAGCTATAGAAGTTTCGAGCATGTTTTGAGGGGGAGATGTTCCTTAGAAGCATGATTATATATATATATATATATATATATATATATATATATATATATATATATATATATATATATATATATATATATATATATAGGTAACATTCATTGCTATGAAAGTTGGAGGGTGAGCATTGGAAATAATGAAAGATTAGAAATCTTCTTTGTGATGAAGTTATGCTCAAGGTTGAGCATAGGATATAATAAAATATATGGGACTATCATTGAGCTCTTTTGATAAAATTAACTCTTAAGGTGAAGAATTTTTTATGTGTATCAAAGGGGGAGAAAGTATGGGTTAAGTTAGAAACCCATATTCATGCATTTGGCATGGTGATTGGGCTAATTGTTGGGTTTTTCGGGCCGCGAAAACTGCTTTTTCGCGTCGCGGAAACCCCGAAACCCCCTAGCCATTGGATCCGTGTGAAGAAAAATTTCAAAAATACGAGTACGAGTTTCAAACTATGATCTACAGTAGATCTACAAAGGAAAAACATTTTATACCTTCGATGCATGCCCTTCGCGAATCCCGCTCGTCCAAGGTACGCCGGATCTCGTGATTGTCAACGTAGACAATCCTCTAGAAGTATCCACACGAACAAGATGTGTTCTCTAACACACAAGGATGGAGAAGAGAGCACCACAAGTGTGCTAGCACTCTCTAGGGCTCTCGGGTAGGATTGGAAGAAGAAGAAAGGAAAAGAAGAGAGCACACTCCTCTAAAATCTCTATGTGACTTTCACTAACCTTTCTTCTTGGATTAGATTCACTCTCCTTTCTTCTCCCTTGCTTGAAACCCACGACCAAGAGAAGAGAAGGAGCAAGAAGAGAGCTTAGGAGGAGGAAGATCACTTAAATGAGAGTTACTCTTGCAAAATGAAACTCTTTTCATCTAATTAAGTGGTTTGTAACCTCCATGGGATACCAAGAGTCACAACTGTTGGTAACTCCCATGAGGTGGCACTTCACTTAAGTAACCATGATGATGTGGAGCATCATCATTGGTCCACTTAATGCCAACTCACCAATGAGGTGGCATAAAGTCAAGTCAAACTTGACTTAATCTCTCTCATGGTTGATATAATCCAACCATTTAATTCAAGCCAATTTAATATAATGAATCTAATTTATTTAATTAAATTGATTCAATGAGTTATAATCTAAATTAGACTTATTGAACACATGAATCAACTTGAGTCCAACTCAATTAGCCCAATTAGGATTACTCTTAATCCAATTTGATTCATCAAATGAATTTAATCCTCTTGGTTCATCATATGAACCTAATCTCCATCCACTTGTTCTTTGTGTGTGACCCAATAGGTTCTTGTAACGTTGGCAATGCCCCTAAACTCATTTAGAAACATAAGTAATGAGCGGTATCTAGCAATACATCATTACTACCCAAGTTACAAGAATGTTGAGATCCAACATCACCTTGTGACTACTAATTGTGACTCCTCACAATATATGACAAGTGTCCTTCTATCATAGACATCTAGATTGATCAATGTGAGGCATAGACCGTGTCATCCTCTAATCAATCTAAATCTTGAACTCCAAGTAGACTCACTCAATCAAATGAGCTGAATATCTCATATTGACTCATTTGGGCATGGCCATGCACTTCGTGGTCTAACTCTATCAAGAATACCGATGTCGCTCCCGTCATATGAGAGGGATAGATCCCATCTACATCACTCACATCCCTCTGCATAATTCGTTATATACCCAGTAATCGCCTTTATAATCCACCCAATTACGGGTGACATTTGACGAAACTAAAGTACATAACTCCTTATGTAAGGAACCATGGTGACTTCAGGTCTAAGGACCAATAGTCATACTAATAGTCACATGAGAAAGTATATGACACTCATATAACGATCCATGATACTTTCTCATGACGGGTCATTCAGTATACATTCTCCAATGCATACCCATGTGTCAACTTGATATCTCCATATCCATGACTTGTGAGATCAAGTCATCGAGTTGACCTACATGCTAGTCTTATTGCATTAACATTGTCCCTAAATGTTAATACTCGACTAGGAATGATTTAGAGTAGTGTTCCCTATATCATCTCACTATCGATTCAACCAATCGATTGATATAGGTAAAAATCTTCTACTCAAGGACGTTATTATACTTAGTTTATTTGGCACCAATACAAGTAAGTATAATAACCAAAACCAAACGCCTTTATTTATATATATAGAATATGATACAATAAGTCCAAAATACAATCATCAAATGATTGGCTCTAGGGCTCTAGCTAACACTAATCTGGGTTAGCCTAACTTAAACATATTATCAAACATTGAAAGGGGGAGATTATTGGTGCAATCGTTTCTAGGTCAAAGTTGACCAGTTTGACTAAGCTCGAGTAGATTTGAACTTGAATTTCGATGTTTAGACAATATATTTGGAAAATATCTAGAAGAGGATAAGTAAGTCAAGGTTGAATGGATACTTGACGATATGTGAGAGAAAAGTCAAGTAGGTCAAGGTTAACTGGATACCTAACGATATGTGAGTGGAAAGTCAAGTAGGTCATGGAGGACCAAATACTTAACTGGTAAAGTCCTAACTCGAGGGTTAGGCAAGAGTAAAGTCCTAACTGGATGTTAGACAAGGTAAAATCCTAATTGGTGGTTAAGCAAGGTAAAATCCTAACTACAATTAGACAAAGGAAAGTCCAAGTGGTCAAGGAGGACCACACGTTGGCAAAGGGAAGTTCAAGTGGATTAAGGAGGACCGCACATTAGCAAGAAAATCTAAGTGGATCAAGGAGGATCACATTTGGTGATCGAAAGTCCATCGGAAAGTTGGAACGAGATGCAAAGTCCAAGTGGGTAAAAGGTTGATTGGACATTTGGTGAAAACATTCCAATAGGTCACAGTTGATCGGATGTTGTACAAGGGAACCTAGACTTGATCATGCAAGTTAGGCTTGGACAATCGATTAGGGAAATCGATTAACCCTGAACTAATCAATTGGAGCAATCAATTAAGCTCTTCTCAATCAATCAGCTAATCGATTAGGAGTTATTTTTCGCAAGAGAGGAGAAGGCCTAAATCGATTGTGGCAATCAATTAAGCCTTCACTAATCGATTGGGGGGGGGGGGGGGGGGGGTTCTCGTGAGAACAGAGAAGTGCTAAATCGATTGGCTAATGTATTCTGCCCTCATTAATCGATTGGGTAATCGATTGAAGTAAGGTTTTTCACGAAGCACAATATTTTACTGTGCTAAATTGATTGGAAAAGTGCCCAATCGATTGGGAGAAGCTTGCGACAAATAATGGGTTACTGAATTGATAAGGTGATCGATTAAGCCAAGTGAATCGATCAAGTGATCAATTGAAAGAAGTTTACGAGCGAACAAAGGACTTCTTAATCGATTAGGTGATCGATTAAGAACCCTTATAATTAGGATGACAATGGGGCAGGTTCGGGCAGGGTTTGGCCGATCCCAAAATCCACCCCGCTAAAAAAACATGAACCCGATGCCTACTTTTTCAACCCGCCTCACCCCGAACCTGTTCAAAACTCGATGGGTTCGAGCGGCTTGGACCCGCCAACCCGCTAAGCTTTAATATATATATATATGTATATATGGGGCGGGTTCGGGCCGAGTTCATTGAAACTCATAACCCACCCCGAACCCGCTTCGAAACTCAGTCAACGAATTTAAACCCGACCCTTAACTCGTTTGTGTTGGATCGTGTAAATAGATAGAGGGGGAGGGTGATATCGATTAAAAAAATTTAGCGAGCTAGGGTACGTAGCAGAAAAAACATGAAAACAACAACGCTAACACAAGTACTTTTTACTTGGTTCGGAGCCTTCAACGACTCCTACTCCAAGGCCTACACTCGTTGAGTGCTTTCGTTGGGCAATCACTAGCAATTCGAAAAGTTGATTTCAAAAGTAAGGTACAGAAATGCTAGTAAAAATAATACCGACAATAATTTAGAAGAAAGAAAAAGCAAAACTTGTCGGAGAGCCTTCGCAGCATTGCAGGAGCACAACAGAGCAATTGATGGGAGATCTTGTCATTCATTGTATCTTGCTCCAGGCTTCACCCTCCTTATATAGGAGGCTCGGGGCACCCAGATCCCTTCCGGGCGCCTGCAGTGTGGCGTAGCCCAGCCAACCATGAAGCTCCACGTGTCGACGTGCGTTTGAGGATAAAATTTGCCTCCGGGCACCCAGACCCTTGTTTTCCAGCAATCTCCTTCCTGCAAGAAAATGTTAGTTCGAAGGCAAATGTAAATGATATATCCTGTAAAACAGAGTGTTAACACAGTTTATAATTAAATAGAATAGTAATTAGACTCTGTCTCACCGAGACCGGAATCTAGTCAAGATCTCAACTTAAAGTTCTGAAATAGTTCTAAGTTGGATCGGCACCTAAGTTCCCTTCCCGGGAACGCGTCCTCACAGTCACTCCCCTTCAGTGACTTACCTCAACTTACCTGTCAGATGCCCGGTCAACCCTTCGACCTGTCTGAATTTCGTGCCAACTATCAGGTCATCCCATCGACCTAGCTGGACTTCATGCTAGACGTCAGGTTAGCCCGTCGACCCGTCTGGACTTCGTGCCAGCTATTAGGTCAGCCCATCGACCTAGCTGAACTTCATGCCAGACATTAGGTCAGCCCGGCGACCCGTCTGGGCTTCTCCTGTATACTTCGTAGAAGTGTTAGATCAATATGAAACTAACTTAACCTACTTTGTCATTTATCAAAACTTAAGTTAGACCATTAGTGCTAACCGCACCAACAATCTCTCCCCTTTTGATGCAATGACAACCTGAGTTAAGTTAGTAAAAAATTATGCAAGTAAAACAAGCATTGATAAGGTTTTTAAGTTAGTCTTATTTGATATTTTGTTTTAACTAACTTAAGCCATCTAACCTTTCATTGATAAGGTTTTTAAGTTAGTCTTATTTGATATTTTGTTTTAACTAACTTAAGCCACTGAACCCTCCCCCTTTGACATTCATCAAAAATAACACAGAAAAATAAGCTATTCAAGAAGTAAAAGACAATGCAGTAAAGACTTTAAGGTCAGATTGACTCGGAGGAATCTAAAGTAGAAAACATAGAATATTTTACTTAAAACTTTAGCCTTTAGCTTTCTCAAAAAAATAACTGAGTTTTAAAACTTTAGAAAGATAACTTTGTAAAAAATTTTAAAGATCAAATTTGCAAATTTAACCTAATTTTTGAAATAAGCTTTGCAAATTTAAAACATAATTTTCAAATATAGCATTTTTACAAGAGGGAGATTATTAAGGCTAAGTCCAATTTTCAAATCAAATTTTCAAAACTAAGTAAAATTTTATTTTTCAAGACTAAGTTTGTAAAATCAATTTTCAAAACTATGTTTGGAAAATTCAACTTTCAAAACCAACTTTTAAAACTAAGTAAAATCTGTTTTCAACCCCAAGTTTGTAACATCCAATTTTCAAAATCAATTTTCAAAAATATTTTTTCAAAACCAATTTTCAAAAAAAATTGGATTCAATAAAACTTAATTTTATAAAAGTTAGTTTAAAATCAAATTAAGAAAATATTTTTCAAAAGCTAATTTCAAAAATAATGGAAAATAAGTATGAAAAATAATTAATCCTCCCCCTGAACCTGACATCACAAAAACTGTCTAACCAATTAGTTACTTACTAACTGTAAGAGGACAATAGCTTTCACTTGGTTAGTCAAGTTAAGTCAATTGTAATCAGTTAGTGTTTGACTAAGCTGAATGACTTAACCTGATTGATGTTTGTTTTGTATTTAACTCCCAAACTTATATCGATGCACTGAAATAAGCATCTTAAGTCCAGGTAATCTGCCTATGCATCTCACCCCTTTCTATGTTCAACAATCACAAATAAGGTAGTCCTAGTGTGTTGGTGAGATACTCAAATTCTAGTCCTATAGGAACATGCTTTCTAAGGGATTGACCTAGTCTAAGGCTAAAATTGTTTTTGAAATTCTAAAACTAGGAAGTTTTGAAAGTTTTAACCTAGAATATAAAAGCACTATTTTTGAAAACAGATTTTGTAATTTAAGAGTCCTAGTCTATTAAACACATCAAGATAAGTCAATGTCGGAGTTGAGATATAACTAAGCCAAAGTAAATCATAATAGCATAAGTCAATATCTAGGTCAAAATACAACGGTCATGATAAAATATAAATAGTGATGATCAAGTCTATTAGGATGATGAGGAGGGTGGTTCGGTCTCCAAGGAGCGTAACAACTCTATCAACTCAGTATGACTGGTCCGGTCATCCTCTCAGGAGATGGATAGGTCACGTCAAAGGTCAGAGATCTCCTATCTCACGTCTTGTCGTAAGTCGGAGACCTCCTACCGCATCTCCTATCGTAGGTCGGTGACCTCCTGCCACATGCCTCGATGAAAATCGGAGACCTCTTGATGGAGACTCGTCATGAATAACTCAAGTTAGGCAACTCGGTCACCTAGAGTGCGAGAAGCGGGACGTGGTGCTCGGCCTGGAGGTGGAGGTGGTACCGGGGCCGGAGCGTCCTCACCGAATAGCGCGACCATAAACTCATCCTGCTCTGCCTCCTCCTGGGTATCTGGGTCCAGCTGGTGTTGTGCCCCCTCCGCCTAGATAGGACACCCTCATCATCTATATGGATACCTCCTACAGAGAAGTTCCTAGATCTTAGGACGTTGAACTCAGTCATGACTCGGATATCGCCTTGGGTGATGTCAATACGTAGGGAGGTGAAATATGCCATCAAAATGTGATAGTACGACATATGAACTCGAGCGCTGGTGATGACTCCAGCTGAATAGATAATAGTATGAAAGATATGTAAACTAATGTCTATGTCTAATCTATGGCAAAGGGCATACAAGAGAAAAGAATGAAATGGATGCATCATCGCTATGTCGTGAGTGGTCAACGGCAGGATGCAGAAAACTAAAACCCTATAGAGTACATAGTCGTGGACTCAAAGGGATACTCACCTAAACATAGTCACAGTGGGTACTCGCTCCCCTCCAAAAAAAATATATGAGTAAATCGTATCCAGAGTAATGTGCGAGTAAGGATCACCAAATGATAGATCCCTAGGAGGGTAACACTGAAAAGTGCACGTAGATGGTCGTAGCTCTAAAAAGGTCCGAATAATGGTAGGGGATAGCGTGATATCAGTACCAGCTACCCTAGTAGTATAAGTAAGATCATCTACCCTAACTAAGTTGTTATAAAATTCAACACATAAACTTATGTTTATTGAACTAGTACGGTAAACAAGGTTCTGTAAGTTATAGTGGTTAATGACCTCTACAGTTGGAATACAGGAGCGCAAGAAAAACTGTCTATCTAAGTACCTAGTCCTGATAGGCATATAGATGGTAGACACAAACCTAATCCTAAGTTCATCAGTAGGGAACCTAAGGTCGGCACTAGCAATAGAGGGTCCAGCACCAGATCTTGAATGTTTCCTAAATTAAAAAACTATACTAAGCATAAATTATAGAAATGGAATATTTTAAAAACTTAGGGGAAAATAAAGGAATTTATCGAGGCATCGTGAATAAGATTTTTAGAAATGACGACCTCGGTTGACTCGCAGCAGCATAATAACCGAAGAAAAGAGGAAAAGTTTTAATTAGCAATTCCACTCTCGTTAAGGCTCGAAGAGAACTTTTACAAGAGATGAAAAGATGAGGCACAAGAGGAGAGGGGCACTTTTGCCCTTATATAGGGATGCCCGGGCGCCTGGAATCACTCCGGGCGCCAGGAGTTAGTGGGGGCGGGGCACCTGGAGTACCTTCCGGGCGCCCCGGTTGCTATACCAGGGGTGCCCGCCCCTGGTTTTTGACCGGAAAAATTAATTATTTTTTTAAAATTATTTTTAAATCGATTTTTTTAAAGAGTTTTTTAAATCGATTTTTAAAGATTTTTTTAAAATTGATTTTTAAATAATTTTTAAAATTGATTTTAAAAGAATTTTTCCAATAAATTTTTTAAATTTGATTTGTAAAGAATTTCTAAAAATTATTTTTAAAGAATTTTTAAATTGATTTTTAAATATATTTTTTCAAAATGAATTTTTTTTTAAAAAAATTAAATTTTGTTTTTAAAGAATTTTTAAAATGAATTTTTAAATAATTTTTAAAATTAATTTTTAAAGAATTGATTTTTAAAGGATTTTTTAAAATGAATTTAAAGAATTTTTAAACTTGAATTTTAAAGAATTTTTAAAACTAATTTTAAAATGAATTTTTAAAGAATTTATTTTTAAAGGATTTTTAAAATGAATTTAAAGAATTCTAAAACTTGATTTTTAAAGAATTTTTTAAAATGAATTTTTAAAGAATTTTTAAAATGAATTTTTAAAGAATTGATTTTTAAAATGAATTTAAAGAATTTTTAAACTTGATTTTTAAAGAATTTTTAAACTTGATTTTTAAAGATTTTTTTTAAATGAATTTTTAAAGAGTTTTTAAACTTGATTTTTAAAGAATTTTTAAAACGAATTTTTAAAATGAATTTTTAAAGAATTTTTAAAATGAATTTTTTTAAAGAATTTTTAAAATTAAATTTTTAAAGAATTTTTTAAAATTGATTTTTAAAATGAATTTTTTAAAGAGTTATTAAAATGAATTTTTAAAGAATTTTTAAAATTAATTTTAAAGAATTTTTAAAATTAATTTTTAAAGAATTTTTAAAACGAATTTTTAAAGATTTTTTTTTA
Source organism: Zingiber officinale (assembly GCF_018446385.1). Lineage (NCBI taxonomy): Eukaryota > Viridiplantae > Streptophyta > Magnoliopsida > Zingiberales > Zingiberaceae > Zingiber > Zingiber officinale. The sequence continues at coordinate 115,101,601 of NC_055987.1, forward strand.
AAATTGATTTTTAAAGGATTTTTAAAATGATTTTTTTTAATAATTTCTAAAACGAATTTTTAAAATAATTTTTTAAAAATAAATTTTAATTAAAAGATTTTTAAAATATATTTTAAGTTAAAAGGTTTTTAAAATAAATTTTAAGTTGAAAAGGAATATAAAATAATTTAATTTAATTTTAATTTTCAATTTAATTTTTAATTTAATTTGATCGATTTGGTTCGATTCGATTCGATTTGACTCCATTCGGTTCGAAGTCCTTAATCATCTCACCCGATCTACGTTTTCAATTAGGGAAACCTATAATTTTTGTGAGATGAATTAGATTCAGTTTCAGGGTTTGGTTTAACTTTGTGTTAGATTTTGGTTTAGCTTTGGGTTCAACAAATAGTCATTCTCTCGATAAACTTTTGTGCTATGGTGAGTCACTTGGACATCATTAAAGTAACCATGCCTTCGAGGTTTTCCAAATAGTCCTATCCACTGAACTTAGTACAAAACTTTGGTCTAACTGATTAGGATCCGTAAAGGGCAGCTTCGGTTAGTTCCACTAAGCCAAATGTACCATGTCGAAGTCATATCTTCCTAAACATGCATAGACATAGTTTCCCTAATGTACTATCATCCAAAACTTCACCAGTACCGTTGGTTAAGTTAAACTATTTTCCCTTTGAACTAGTCCTAATTACCCTGCCGAGCATATTGGTTTTGGTTACCCTATCGGGTAGGTTAATCTTGGAGGTGTCAGCTATTCTGGAGCCTCCTCCTAAATTATTGGTTTGTTATTTAAGTTTTAATTCTAGGTTTGTGTTTGTTACTTTTATAACTATATTTGACTTGATGATAATCTGATTTTTGATGGGTTCTAAAAATTTTCGATTTTGAGTTTGTTGGTCTAGATTTGTATTTTGGTTTTTGATTAGTTTATCAGATTTTATATAGTATATTTTATCTTTAGGTATGTAATATTGGTTAATTCCTACTTGCGTGGTTAAACACGCTTTCGGAACCCAAGCTTTGTTTCGTTGTTTATGTTGGGTTATTAATGATTTAAACGTTTTATTTTAATTTGACTTGTAGCCAAGTCCGATTTTATTATAAACTGTTTTTTGACTATTTAAAATTAGATCTAAGTTCTTAGATCTTGTTGTAATTTTTTCTAACATACTTTTAAATTTATTATTTTCTATTTTTAGTGTTAAATTTTCCTCCTCGTTAGGTTTTGAGTTGGATTAGAATTTATGATTTGTTCCTTGAGGTTTTGGTTTTCCTCAAGGAGCAATTTATTTTCATTTTCTTTTGTTGTTAATTTTTTATTTAAACAAGTAATAATTCTAAAAAAAATTTATTTAAATTCAAACATACATCTTCGGAACCTTCGGAAACGAGTATAGACTCGTGGCTCGATTCGGGTTCGAACCCGTCTTCCGATTCATCCTCCGATTCTTCTTCGAGGGTCATCAGCGCGAGGTGACTCTAGTGCTTCTGATCTTCGGCCTCCGATTCTTCTGATGAGGAGTCATCCCAGGTTGCTTTGAGAGCCTTCTTCTTGGATGTCTTCGATTTGTTGCTCTTCGATCTCGGACACTCGTTCTTGTAGTGGCCTTTCTTGTTGCACCCGAAGCAAGTCACGTTCTTTGGTTCGGATGGGGAGTTGATCTCCTGTAGGTCCTTCTTGTTGAAGCTTTTCTTCCTCCTGGTGAACATCTTCCTTACAAGGTTCACCAGGTATTCTTCGTCTTCGGAATCTTGGTCGGCCTCTTCTCCAGGTTCAAGCTTGGTCTTTTTCTTTTCCTTGGAGGGACCTGTAATAAAGTGATACGTTTCTCGGACCCGACGTTAGTCTGCTCATGTAATTCTAATTCGCAAAACAATTCGTCGAGTTTTAACTTAGATAAATTTTTTGAAATCTTGTAGGCATCCATGATAGATGCCCACAAGATATTACGTGGAAAAGTGCTCAACGCGTACCTGATTAGATCACGGTTCTCCATTTGATGGTCTATCGCGTGGAGTCCGTTGAGGATATCTTTGATTCTCGCATGTAGTTGACTCATTGTTTCTCTTTCCTGCATTTTAATATTAAACAATTTATTAAAATTTGCCTCCGGGCGCCCCAACCCTTGTTTTCCAACAATCTCCTTCCTGTAAGAAAACGTTAGTCCGGAGGCAAATGTAAATGATATATCCTGCAAAACAGAGTGTTAGCACAGTTTATAATTAAATAGAATAGTAATTAGACTCCGTCACACCGAGACCGGAATCTAGTCAAGATCTCAACTTAGAGTTCCAAAATGGTTCTCAGTTCGGCGCCTAAGTTCCTTCCCCGGGAACGCGTCCTCACAGTCACTCCCCTCCAGTGACTTACCTCAACTTACCTGCTAGACGTCCGATCAGCCCTTCGACCCGTCTGGACTTCGTGCCAGCTATCAGATTAGCCCATTGACCTAGCTGGACTTCATGCTAGACGTCAGGTCAACCCGTTGACCCGTTTGGGCTTCGTGCCAACTATTAGGTCAGCCCATCGACCTAGCTGGACTTCGTGCCAGACGTCAGTTAGCTCGTCGACCCATCTAGGCTTCTCCTGTACACTTCGTAGAAGTGTTAGATCAATATGAAACTAACTTAACTTACTTTGTCATTCATCAAAACTTGAGTTAGACCGTTAGTGCTAACCGCACCAACATTTTGATCGGATTTAAACCCGCCCCAAACGAGGTGGGTTTAATATAGGGCCGGGTTTAAAGCCGACCCATTGTCATCCCTAATTTTACTTAGGGATAACAACAGGGCGGGTTTGGCCCGAGTTTGGCCAACCTATATTATTATTATTATTATTATTATTATTATTATTATTATTATTATTATTATTATTATTATACGGGACGACGTAACTTGCCCCAAACCCACTTCTAAACCCGGTCAACGGGTTTAAACCTGCCTCATAACCCTTTTGACCAGGTTTAAACTCATCCCGAACGGGACAAGTTTAATACGTGGTCAAGTTTAAACCCGACACATTGTCATCCTTACTCATAATCGATTAAGAGAAAAAAAAAAACCATTGTGAGATTTGGAAGGCTGGATTTGCTTGGATCTGATATGGCAATCGATTGGGGGTAAAATCAATCGATTGAGAACCTTAATCTATGGAATAAAGGTGTTTGAATATTCAAATCAACAACTCTTCTTCTCCACTCTTCATTGCCTGTTCTTGGATGATTTAGGGCGAAGTGTTGCCATACTTCTAAGTCTATAAGAGGTGTTTCCAAGCAAGAAGAAAGCAAGTATGGTTCTCATTGTATTTGTGTATTCATTTTCTTATTCTCTTTGTATTTTTCTTGTTGTGAGCTTGTACGAAGTTTTTTCACCTTCGAATTATTTTTTAGAAGAAGTGATTTTCATAGTAGTATGTGTATACTGTGCAGATCCTTGGATTAGTCACCTAAAGAAGGTGGATATCAAATAAATTTTGGTGTTAGCATTAATTCAAAGTTTTTCACTGTAACAAATCAACAAAATAAAATGATTAGAATTAATCACCCCCTAACTCCCAAAGTATCCTAAGACAACTCTTTCATATGTGATTGTCATGATATGAAGGCATGAATCGATTGGGGCAATCAATTAAGACTTTACTAATCGATTGGTCAATCTATTAGGGGATGCTCTCGTGAGAATAGAGAGGTGCTAAATCGATTGACTAATCGATTCAACCCTTTTCAATCGATTGGGTAATCGATTGAAGTGAGGTTTTTCACGAAGCATAGTATTTCACTGTGCTAAATCGATTTGCAAAGTGCCCAATCGATTGGGAGAAGATCGTGATAAATAATGGGTTTCTGAATTGATTGATTGAGTCACGTGAATCGATCAAGTAATCAATTGAGATAAGTTTGCGAGTGAATAAAGGACTTCTTAATCGATTAGGTGATCGATTAAGAAGCCTCATAATCGATTGACTAATCGATTGAGAGAAGAGAAAAAGAATCATTACGAGGTTTGGACGGTTGGATTTGCTTGAATTTGATATGACAATGATTGGGGGTAACATTAATCGATTGAAAATCCTAATCCTCGAAACAAAGATGTTCGAAGATTCAAATCAGTAACTCTTCTTCTCCATTCTTCACCGCCGGTTCTTGGATGATTCAGGGTGAAATATTACTGCACTTCTAAGTATACAAGAAGCGTTTCTCATTGTATTTGTATATTCATTTCCTTATTCTCTTTGTATTTTTCTTGCTATGAGCTTGTACGAAGTTTTTTTTACCTCCTGATTATTTCTAGGAAGAAGTGATTTTCATAGTGAAATGTGTGTATTATATGGGTGCTTGAAATAGTCACCTAAAGGGATGAATACCAAATAAATCTAAATATTAACACTGCTTCAAGTTTTTCTACTCTAACAAATTAACAAAATACAATAATTGGAATTAATTACCCCCTAACTCCAGAGTGTCATAAGACAACAACTTTTCATACGTGATTGCCATAATATGAAAAGATCCACACACTAAATTTTCTTAAAAATTAGATTTTTATATTTAGTTTTAAAATATTGCATTTGGTTGAAGAAAAAAACAAATAACAAAAAAACAATAGGAAAAGACTCAAAGTATATTTATATTCTAAAATATTATTTTAATTAAATGTATTAGTAAGCGCTATTAAATTTTATTATTATCAAATTATATGTTAACAGTATCAAATTATATATATCAAGGTTACTATTAAATTATATTATTGGTGCTATCAAATAATATTATAAATTTTGTTTAAGTTTAATTATAAATATTTTGAAAAATAATATATATTTTTAAATGCTATTGAATTTAATTGGAATGAATGAATTTTTGGTATTATACAAGACATACTATCTGACCATTGAACCGGTTCAACCATTGAATAAGGAATTATTGACTTTTTTTTATAATGAAGAAATCAACTCCATAACATGCGTGCATTGACGACTTACGATGATAAACATAAGGAATATTTTTTCTTTTAAGAAATGGTGAAACTGATTTTTTTTTTCTATTAATTATTTTTCAACTTGCTCCGTATAAATTTATTTGATGACTAGAGATAAACACAAAATTGACTAAGATTAAGTCAAAAAAAAATTCTTTTAGACTTTCTAGGAGTTCAATTTGTTTTATAGAAGACTAAACAAAGCTTGTGTTTAAATGAATTATTTATTTACTTTTTGAGTGTATTATAGATTATTTAGAATCGATCCATTTACTATCCATTTGGATTAAAAATTGCCGAAATAATTAAATATTAAAAATACGTGAAAAACAAAGAGTTTAAATTGCATTGTATATATAAATGCTTTAAAGTTGTCTCTTTTTTTTTTATTTTTACTTTTGATCAAATGAAATTCTTAACTTGTTCATTAGTAATTATGTATAATATCTTCTTTAGATATGCGAAGATATTTTAGTTTCACGACAAAATTGGCTTGATTGAAACTTTATAATAATTTTTTTATATATTGATGTCGACAGTGATATCGTATTGTACTTTATATGATAAAAAAATATCATAAATTAATATTTCTATTCACAAAGCTATTCGAGATTTACTTGATTTAATTAGCTTATAATTATTCCATCATAATTCAATGTATTAGTCAAGAGTAGGTTAGATAATTATCATTGCTTTACTCATAAGTCCCCTTTAGGGTGAGATTTAATTGGCTAAAAATAAAATTTAAAAGCTAAATTGGCGATTATTAACTAACTTGAAGATATTTTTGAACTTTGATAGCTACGTTACACTTGCAAAGTTAGAAAAAAAGAGCACCAATTTTAATAGACGTTGAAAAGCCCTCACTACATTATATTGTATGCAAAAAGTCCTTAAACCCCGTCTTCGATTAAGTCTTGCAAGCTAAATCACCTTGAAATTTTCAGCCATATATACACAATTTGTTCTTTCTTGCAAGTTGGACAGCCATAGAATTTTTCAAACCATATCCAAGTTCATGCCATCTATTTTTCTTCTTATTTTCAATTTAATTTCAATTTCGTTGACAAAAATATATAAAAACTTAGAAATCACCTATATGTGTACATAATGACACGATTATATTCTTTGACAAGAAATTAAATATTTTAGTCAACAATTTATAGCACACCTAAGAAGTTTATTAAACATCCTTATCAAGAAAATGAAGTCTAAGCTTGTAGCATCCTCTTCCTTTTCACTAATTTGTTAAAAGATCTTTAAACAAAATTTTGAAATATCAATTTTTATGGATTTAAGCAATATAATGACTTATAAAATTAAAGAAAGCTGAATTATCCAATTACGGGGTTAATTAGTCGGATATTGAGCAAGTAAATGAGGTTTAGAGGAGTTGAAATTAGGATCTACCAAATCAAATGACTTTAGCAAACTCATTAAATTGAGTAGGCTAAGGAGCAAGCTAAGTCAAGTTGAGTAGGACAAGTCGAATTGGTCGAGCCAATCCCCCTACCGGCCGATACTTAATCGATTCAGTTGGTTCATAGCATTAGTATGGATTGTTAAGTCTCTTTTAATCTTGTCATACAAGTGATGCGTCTATATATCTCTAAAGTATGAACGCAGGCCTACGCGAAGACTGACTTAGTATTAGAGTTGACAATTAAGCGTGAGATCTCAAATTAAGGTCAAAGTGAGAATGGTACCCAAAAAGACTGCGCGTGGATTGCGTGTAGAGAGCCATATATATATATATATATATATATATATATATATATATGCATGCATGACGTAGCCCTACTCTAGCTACGACCTGGACGCACGTTGAACTTGAATGCCTTGTTTAATTTTGCTTCATCTGGGGCCGTTGACATTTAACTTCGATCAAAAGAGATGAGGGCCATTCAATGTTAGTTTATAGTTTATTGATTTTACAAGTCAAAAACAGTAGGCTTAACCTCTTCCTATATATCTGTGGGGTACGGCCGTTGCCTCTAATGAAAGGGGGAAAATTAAGAAGAAAGGAGCTAGTACTACTTCGTTTGATTAATTTCCCAGTTTCAGATATTCTTGGTAAGGTATGATTCAAGCTAGCTAGACATGTATATAGATATATAGATATATATCTATATATCGATCTGATATCCTTTGTGATTTATCCTTTTTTCTTTTAAGCCAAAAGTGTTTCTGATTAGGCCATAGATCTGCTTCAAACTTTTATATATTCAAAAATTCTATCATAATCTATCTTCTTAAGAAGCAAAATTCTCTGTTTAATTTAAATTATAAGTTAATAATCGGTAAATCTGATGAAAGATTTTTTTTTTTTTATTTCTGCATAGCCAAAATGAAAGATCACTTAGGATTGATAGCCAAGCAAGAAGAGGATGGTGAAGAATCTGATCTTGCTCTCTGCCTTGGAACCCTCAACCCTAAAACTCAGACTGCAGGAAAAGAAGACAAAGCTATGAACCCCAATATTCTGTGCAGTACTAAACTTGATCACGATCTCAATGAAGTCCCCGATCTCTCGCTTGGTTTGGAGTTGAAACGAGCTCCGGACCGCGAATTCGGCAAAGCTCTGAGCGCGGATAACGCAGGAAGCAGCAGCTTGAGAGAGTCAAAGGATGATGAAGATCAGCAGGAAGCCTCGCACCAAACCAACGCGAAGAGAGCTAGGGTTTCGGTGCGAGCAAGATGTGATGCCCCAACAGTAAGTAAATTAAAAATAGATTTGAGTATATACTAATTATTTGTGGATAATAAACACTGTTGTTAAACATGCAAGGCTAATTTATGTATTTGAATTATTATCTACTAATTCAGATGAACGATGGATGCCACTGGAGGAAATATGGGCAGAAGATATCCAAAGGAAATCCATGCCCGCGAGCATATTATCGTTGCAGTATTGCACCAGGATGCCTTGTACGGAAGCAGGTACGTACGATCCAGCCAACCTCTCTCTTGTTGCACTACTCTTTCATTGCTATCTCGATCCAAATGATGATCATAATTCATATATATAATTAAACAGGTGCAAAGGTGTGCAGAGGACTTGTCCATTTTGATCACCACCTACGAAGGAACTCATAACCACCCACTTCCCCTCTCTGCCACGGCCGTCGCCTCCACCACCTCTGCCGCCGCGAGCATGCTCACGTCCGGCTCATCGACCTCCTCTGTTTATAATTCGATGCAGATGCAGATGCAGATGCAGAGCCAATTCATCCCTCCAAGCTTCTCCATGCAATTCCCTTCTTCTTCTTCCCACCCTACCATCACGTTGGACCTCACTGCTCCATCTTCAACTTCACAGTTCAGATTCCCTCATTCCTTCTCCACCGCCCCTTGGAATAGCAACGTCGGACCTCTGCAGATCGATTACGGCAAGCGCAGCGAGATCGCACCATCACTGAGCCTTCCATACTTGGCTAAATTGAAGACTGAATCAGCTCAGATTCTGCCGAGCCAGCATGCAGTACTGACGGACATGATCGCGGGGGCGATCACATCGCACCCGAGCTTCCAATCTGCTCTGGCGGCCGCCGTAACCTCGTGCATTGGGCGAGAGCATGGGGCTGCTCGTGGTTTGGTCAGGGAAGGATTGAGCTACGATGATGTTCATGTGCAGCGAGAAGAGAAGATGATGAAGCTGCCTCAGATGCAATCGGTACCAATGTACTCGACGATATTGAACTCTTTAAACCTGAACCATAATTCGCAATAACAGAGATCGATCCATGATGGTTGTGGTGATGGAGATTGATTCATCGTACATGTGTATATATAAGTCGAATGCCATGCATTTGGATGGATAATGTAGTGGATATATAAACGAGTTGAATATTGCGTTTGGAAGTACTGAACTTCTATTTTCATGAGACTGCAGATTAAAACATTTACATTCTTCTTTAAGCTGCGATTTCAAGAAAAGGCACCTTAGCTTGCTTTTGTCACTTTGTTGGTTGTGCAATCTTAAAACTTGGTAACATCGATTATTTGTTATTAAATTAGCTTAAAATGGATTCAACATATCGTAACATGCAATAATATTGGAAATCTATTTTGGAGATTGTCCTATATCGATATGGTATATTATAAGCGGGCCTAGAGGTGATGTATCGATCAAAGTCAAGATGAGGTGATAGTTAAAGTCAAAATGAGATAACAATTAGGATCAAAATGGATATATCTGAACGGGTTATCCTTGCCAAGACTGAACTCCTCACTCAACACTGTGACTCTCAGAGTAAAGTTAGCTTATTCAATTGCTGGTCGGATTCAAGGAACTCAATTCCCCATTCTTTGAGTACAAGTCTCTCTATATACAGTCAAACAGCCACAAGGACCAGCCGGACTAGAAGGATTTATCATTCCACTTGATGCTAAGATATACCAAACGAATGTCGATGGGGGCAAATGGGGCTTAGTGCTCCATCCTCTAAAAGTATTCTTTCATCACACAACAAAGGCAATATCTCCTAACATACAGTCATCCACTATGAGATTTGATTAGACTTCCAGATCCCGACATAGCAATTCAGGAGCAGGTCTTATTACATATGGCTGCTCAATCTAAAGTGTCAAATGGACCTAGGGTTGAGCTCCCCACTTCCCTGCGAAAGCACTCTCAGTATACAATAATAGATCGGACTCAGTTTCATTTAGACTTGGAGGGCATTTCTCACTATTACAATCAGCTCAGTATATAGTCCGGCCGACCTAATAGTCGGTTGGACTGAAGGGATTTAATTCTCCATTCTTATTAGTGTCCTATTACATGTAGCTGGTTGGATATGAGTTCGATCGAATTACCTCTAAAGGACAATATTGTTGGGAAACCATAACAATCCATCATAGAATAACAGCTATTCATCAGGGAATATTCTGATATCTGACACATACATGCAACAAAACCTTCTTATGAGAATGACTACTCAATTTCTATTATTATTACGGAGGTTACAAAAAACTTCATACACGTGTAATGGAAGATTCCTCAAAGGAAGATTGTACGTCTTCCATCACCCAAAATCTTTTAGCACCGAATATTCCTTGTTGCCTCATTATTGCGGAGATTATGAGAGGTGATATAAAGGCAGTTCTCTTCATTTGCGAGGTACGCAAGACACTCTAAGCCAAATTTAAATCATATACTCACATTTTACTATTCATTTTCTGCACTTTTCACCCGATCATCTACTAACTTGAGCGTTAGAGGTCCTACTCTAGGGACTCCTTCCCTGCTTTTTACCCTAACCTCATGTATGCTCTTTCTAGTGTGTGCAGAAAGGAGCCAAAAAGAGTGCCCAGCATCACCATTCTTCCCTAGCAGAGTCATCTCCCGATCAACGTCAAAGTTGTAGGATCGAAAAGAATGCTAGAGGGAGGTGAATAGTGACATTAAAAATCGAAAGTGAATTAAAACGAAGTACGCAGTGGAAGGAAAATAAACCAATGCTAAGAAACCGAGCTTTACTTGTTTCGGAGCCTTCGACGACTCCTACTCCAAGACCCGCACTCGTTGAGTACTTTCATTTGACAATCCAATAACAGTTCACAAAAAGTTTACAAGAGTTAAGTACAAAAACTAGAAATAACAGTTACCAACAACAACAAAATGGGAAAGTCTTGGTCGCCGGTTGTCGGAGGAGTTTCACAACATCACACGAGCGTTTTCGGAGCACCGAGCAAGAGAGAAATTAGTCGTCGTTGTTGTTCCAAAGCTCCGGGTTGAAGACCTTTAAATAGGTCCATTCTGAGCGCATAGAATCCCTCCAGGCGTCTGGACCACGTGGCTCGACCAATCTACGCGCTCCACGTCAGCCTGTGGATGATTTTTCAATTTCGGGCTTCCGGATTGCTGGGCGCCTGTGGCCTGCCTGGGCCAACCTGCTCCGGACGTCCACAGTCCGGGTGCCTAGATCCCTTCTGGGCGCCTGGAGTCCTTTTCTTTAGCAGCCTTCTCCCTGCAAGAAAGGATTAGTCTGGACAATAAAAATTATATATACCCTGCAAAACAAAGTTAGCACAACATAGCAGATAGGGTAGTAATTCGATCTTATCTTCTCGAGATCAGAATCTAGTCAAGATCTCAACTTAGACTTCCCAAATAGACCTAAGTTGGATCGACGCTTATAGTTCCCTCAACAAGGAACGCGTCCTCACTGGATCTCTCCTCGAGTTGCTTACCTTCACTTACCACTTACAGTCACTTGACTTGCCTCTGACCCACCAAGTCTTTCCACTAGTTGTCAGGTCTACTGACCCAACTGGACTTCAGTCTGATGTCAAGTCTCTCAGATCAGTCAACTCCTGCACACTTGATAGAAAAAGTTAGACAAACATCACATCTAACTTTAATCTATTTGTCATATATCAAAACTAGATTATTAGTGCAACCTGCACCAACAATCCCTCCCTTTTTGATGTAATGACAAGTCAGGTTAAAGTTAGAAAAAAATACAATAAGGTAATATAGCATTAAATGTTTAAAGTGAGTAGATAATTTTTCTAACCTAACCCACTATCCTCCCCCTTTGGCATACATTAAAAAATACATACATAAAGTATAAATAACTAAGGAGCAATTTGAGAAAAAGAATTTTGCATTCTTAGTTTTTCAAGCAAGCCTCAAACACATATGTCAAGTAATTTTGAAAGAAAATAAGGTTTTAAAAAACCAACTACTTAAAAAATTGTAAAGTGATGGTTTTAAATAAAAACTTAGCTTTATTTGAAGGAGGAGTAAATATATTAAAAAAATTTTGCAAGTAAGCTTTCAAAAGTAATAACTTTTCAAAAATATTTTAAAGTTCTTTTTGAAATTAATTTCTAAAGATTTAAATTTTTTAAAGTATGACTTTTAAAAGAACTTGGACAGAAACGTTAAGAAAAATTCTGTAATTAAGTAAGATTTTCAAAAGAAGGTTTAAAGAAAAATTCTCAATATTATTTTTAAGGGAAGTTTAATGCAAACTTCTAAGGTGTTATTTTTAAAAGTATTTTTGAAGTAAAACTTTACAAAAACTTCTTTAATTTTTTTTTAAAAAATCAAAATAACTTTGGTAAAATAATGTTAAACAAAATTTTCTAAGTAATAATTTCAAAGTGATTTCAAAAACTTTTCTAAAAGTAATTTCAAAGTAATTGATGTTAGGGTCGATTTGTAGCTAAAGGGGGTGAATAGCTCGTCGTGCTTCGTTTGCTTGCTTCAATGATGATGATATATAACGGATAGAACTCGAAGCAACACTTACAACGCTAACACAAGTATTTACTTGGTATTTACCTCAAGAAGAGTTGACTAATCCAAGGATCCACACATGACACGCTCTCCACTATGAAAAACACTCCTTCTCGGTAACTACCAGAGGTGGAGAAACCTCATACAACACTCACACAACAAGATACAATGCATGCAAGAAGAAAATACAAGAATGCAAAGTAAAAACCTCTTCTTGCTTGATCTTGTTGATGTAGATCACCTCTTGAACCTTGGAAGTGTAACAGTACTTGTCCCCAAGAGCTTCCAAGAATCGGCGGAGAGTATCAGAGAAGATCGCGTGCTTGAAGAAGGCTCGAGCGAAAGAACACTACGGGGAAGAAAGTTCGCCATGGCTTTATACCCGACGCTTCTAGGGCTCCCAATCGATTGAGCTTACTCTCAATTGGTTGCCACGTCACATCCACGCAATCGCAGTCATCCATCACTCTCTACCTGCACAACGGTCATATCCAAATTGATTGGGGAGACTTGAGTCGATCGGTCGATTGATTTAGAATACCTCTGTGCTCTTGCTGGAAAAGCTTGAATCGATCGACCGATTGATTCAGCTGTCTCGCATCCGCACGAGAAATCCAGCCCTAATTGATCGCCCGATCGATTGGCGGTGCACAATCGATCAGCTGATCGATTGGGGAGGTTTCTATGCTCGCGATCTAGGCTCCCAATCGATCGATCGATTGATTGGGTTACTGTTTATCGCAGCACTCTCCCAATCGATCGGCTGATCGATTGAACTTCGATTCAATCGATCGGCTGATCAATTGACCACCCTTGACTTGCTTAACTCAAGCTCAAGGGTCCTCAAAATTGACATCCGGACAATTGTGACCTGTTAGAACTTCTCATGCTTAGCATCCGGTCAATTGTGACCTGTTAGAACTTCTCATGCTTAGCATCCAGTTAACCTTGACCTGCTAGGAGTTTTTCACCAAGTGTTCAGTCAATTCTTTGACCCACTTGGACTTACCGTCTCATGCCAAGTGTCTGGTCCTCCATGACCCACTTAGATTTCCTTTACCAGATGTCTGGTCACCCTTGACCTATCTGGATTTCCTTATGCCAAGTATATGATCACTCGTTTAACCTACTTAGACTTCCCAACACTAGGTGTCCGGTCAACCTTGATCCACCTGTATTTCCACGTGCCTGGCATCACTTACTAGGACTTTCCATTTGCCTGACTTCACTCACTAGGACTTTCACCTAGCTTCACTTACTAGGATTTTCAACTACTTGGCTTCACTCATCAGGACTTTCATCTGCCTAGCTTCGCTCATAAGGACTTGTCTTTGCATAATCCCCAATTAGGATTTTCCCAGTCAAGTATCTGGTCAACCTTGACCTACTTAACTCTTCTTCACATCAAACTGGTCGAATCTTGACCAAAGGGGAATTGCACCAATAATCTCCCTAAACGAACGATTGCACCTGCAATCTCCACATATTGTCAAACATCGAAATCTGCCTGAGCCAACTCAAGCTTAGTCAACCCGGTCAACCTGACCCAGGAGATATTGTACCAACACTTACAATGAAAATTTTCTAATATAGATTTTTAAAATAAAAGATAATAAAGAAATTCTTCAAATTAATTTTTCTAACATTTTAAGAGTGATTTTTACACAGAAAAACTTTTCAAAACATTCTAAAAATATTTTAAAGAGATTTTTTTAAAACATTTAAAGTTTTTCAAAGGAAGTTCGTCAAGAATTTTTAAAAATTATGTTTAAATTGTCTAAACAATTTCTCCCCCTTAATTTGATAACATAATAAGGATTATCAAACATTATGTAATAAGCATTAATGAGTCAAATAATTAAAGGAAAAATAACTAAAGGGAAACTGAATACTAGTAACTGAACTAAGTATAAAGTAGCATCAAGTCAATATGTACAAGCAAGAAAAAAAAAATAACAATCAAGGACTATACTACTACAAAGACGAGGAAGATGAACCAGAACCCCAAGAGCGCAAGAAGTCCATCAACTCAGCATGACGTTTCTAGTTCTCCTCTCGAGAACTGAACATGTCTCGTCGAAGATCAGAGACCTCCTGTCAAAGACTCGTCATGTCCACCTCAAGTCCGATAACTCGGTCGTCTAAAGTACGAGGGACTGGAGGCGTAGGTGGTCCAAAACGATTAGCTATATATGCATCTATCCCTGTCTCCTCTCCTGGAGCTGGTCAGGCTGACCCTGAGCTGCGGGATCAGGCTGGGGATGGGTTGTTGGATCAAGCTGGTGCGGGTCCTCTCTCCTCCATGATAGGACACCCTCACCATCTATATGGACACCACCTAAGGAGAATTTCCTAGCACTGACCATGTCAAACTCAGTTAGGAATCTGACATCACCTGTGGTGACATCAATGCCCAATGAGACTATATAGACAGTCAAAATGTGATAATAGGGCATGTGGACCTGTCGACTGGTGGTGATACTAGCTGAATAGAGAATGGTATGAAATATGTGCAAACTAATATCTATATCTAACCTATGACATAATGCATAAAGGAGAAATGAATGAAAGGGACGCATCATCGCTACGTTGAAAGTGGTAAAGGCAAAATATATGTGACTAAGACCCTATATAGAACATAGTCCTGGACTCTAAGGGTGACTAAATGAAACAGAGTCACGATCAGTGCACGCTGACCTCCAAAAAAATATGAATAAATCATATTGAGTGTAATATGCGAATAGGGATCACCAAATGATAGATCCCTAGGAGGGTAGCACTAAAAAGGACACGTGGATGGTCATAGTCCTAAAAAGGTACAGATGATAGTGGGAGATAGTGTAATATCCGTACCGTGACCCTAGTGGTATAGGTAAGATCATCGACTCTAACTAAGTTGTTATATAGTTAAGCACACAGACCTATGTTAACTGAACTAGTGCAATAAACTAAGCTATGCAAACTGTAATAATCAATAACATCTACAGATGGAATGCATGATCGCATGAAAAATTGTCTATCTGAATATCTAGACAAATATCTAGACAACACAGACATATAGATAGTAGATGTAAACCTAATCCTAAGTTTCTCAGTAAGAAATCTAGGGTATGTACTAGCGGTCGAAGGGCTAGCACCAGCACGTAATTGTTTCCTAATTAACTCATAACATCCTAAAGATAAGATACTAAAGAAACTAAAACAAATAAAATAAAGTTTAAAAATAATTACTGAGGCATCGTGAATAATTATAACAAACCTGATGACCTCGGTTGATCTGTAAAGCGATATTATAACCGAAGAAGGAAAGTTTAGGAAGTTTAGAAAATGTATTTTTCCTTATCCGCTTTTGCTCGTAAAACCTGGTAAAGGGTTTTTTGCAAAAGCACATAAGGTGAGGGGCAAAGGGTGAGGGCGCCCCTACCACCCCTTATATAGGGAATTCCAGGCGCCTGGACCTTGATACCAGGGGAGTCTGCCCTTGGTTTTGGGCTCTGATTTTGGGCTAATTTTATTTTATTTTATTTTATAAGGTGATTAGAAATTTATTAATCTTAAAAAAATTAATTTAAAGTTAAGTTATGAATTTGATTAAGTTAACAAATTGATTCAAGTTAAATTATTTAATTAATTTTATTAGGTGAAATTGAAAATTTTAAGTAAAGACGATGATTAAGCTAAGTAATTAACTTAAGTTAGATAGCTTAATTAAGTTAGATATTAAGTCAAATTGGAGATTAAAACTAATTAAGTTTAAAATGGTTAATTTAGTTGTTTTAAAAATTCAATTAAGGTTAAGGATTTTAGTTAATGGTTTTAATAGATTTGTTACATAATTTAGGAGATAATTAGGTCAATTCTTTAATTTAAGTTAAGAATTAAGTAAGAACAAATTAGTGTAAGTTATAAATTAATTTCAAGTTGCGAAATTAAGTTAAAACTTAAGTTAATTAACATAGTTTAGAATTAATTTTAAAGATTAATTATCTTAAGAAATTAATTAAGGATTGATTTAAGAAAAAGTATGAATTTAAATAATTATTAACTAAATTGATTAACTTGAGGATTAATTAATTCAAGTTAAAGGTTATTTTGGGTTAATTTCATTAATTAATTAATTGAAGATTGATTTGAGTTAGTAATTGATTAAGTCAAAGATTAAGTTAACTTAGGTTAGAAAACCAATTAAGATGAGAATTTAAGAAGAGTAGTAGTAATAAAAGCTTAGTTAAATATACTCATCTATTATTGGTCCTTAACTGTCTAACCTTTGGTAACTAACTAACTATCAGAAGATAGCAGTGTTTACCTAGTTAGTCAAATCAAGCATTTATGTCCAATTAGATATTTGCTGAAGAAGGACTACTTGATTTGATCAATATATTGTTGTATTTTTCGCACAGACTTATGTTGATGCACTAATATAAGCATCTGAAGTCCAGGTAAAATGGCTACGCATCTCACACCATTCTATGTTTATGAATACACAATCAAGGTAACCTAGTGTGTTTGTGAGATGTTCAATTTCTAGATCTATAGGATCATGCTTTCTAAGGGTTTGATCTAAGCTAAGGCTAAAATGAATTTTGGAAGACTAACAAAATAGGAAATTTTTAGAAAACATAAATAATTTTCCTAGATTTTAAAAATTATTCGAATAAATATCCTCCCCCTTAATCTAAGATTTTTCAGATAGAAGCAACTTATTTGTAAACAATTTTAATGAATTAATTATTTGATTTTAGATTTAATTTAATTTACCTTTAAATTATCCTTATTCATCTCACCAATCTAAATTTTTAAACAAAAAGGGATCCTATTGTTTTGTAAGATGAGTTAAGTTGAATTTCAGGATTTTGTTTAAACTTGTGTTAGATTCAAGTTTAACTTTATGTTCAACAAATAGGTATTTTTCGAATAAACTTCTAGGCTATGGTGAGTCACCTAGACATCATTAGAGTAAACATGCCTTCGAGGTTTTCCAAATAGTCCTATCCACTGAACTTAATAACAAAACTTTGGTCTAACTAGCTAGGATTGGTAAGAGATAGCTTCAATTAGTTCCACTAAGTCAAATGCACTAGATCGAAGTCATATATTCCTAGACATATATAGACGAAACTTCCCTAACCTACTATCATTTAAAACTTCTCCAGTATTATTTTTCAAGTTAAAATTTTATCTCTTTTTAATCTAATGTTAATTTCCCTGTCGGTAAACTATTGTTTTAAATGTGTCAATTAGTTTGGAGCCTCCCCTGAATTATTGACCTTTTTGGTTTTGGTTTAGGTTTTATTTTTATGTTAATTTTTGTAATTATAATAAACATGATGATAATTTAAGTTAGCTTTGTGTTATTTGTTTTGAATTTGTTTTTTCTATTTGGGTTTGAATTGTTTGGCTTTATTTTACATGTTGGGTTTAGGTTTGATTTGTTTGATTTTGATCCATTCTTCAATTTGGATTTTAGTTTTGAAGGTTTATTTTGGTTTAGTTTTAAATTAAAAGGTTTAGTTGGATTTGGTTTTAAATAATGAATTTCAGTTTTAGGTACATAAAACTGATTGAGTTTTACTTGCGTGGTTAGACACTCTTTCGGAACACAAGCTTTAGTTTATTTCTTATTTTGGCTTATAAGTGATATAAATGTTTTATTTGTTGAGTTGAATTTGTATCCCAAACCAAATTTATTGTATACCGCTTTTTAGATTTTGAGAATTAAATCTAAGTTTTTTGATCTAGTGGTGAAAGTTTCTATCAATCCTTTAAGTTTATTAATTTCATTTTTTAAGTTTGTGTTTTCCTCCTCAAGTGTTACATCTTGATTTGGATCTTTATTTTTAGTTGCTTCTTTGAGGCATTGATTTTCCTCAAGAAGTGATTCATTTTATTTTAAATACTTAATTAATTTTTTGTTTAAACATGTAATTATTCTAAAAAATTTGAAGGTTAAGATGGAGGATACCTCGTTCGAACCTTCAGAAATGAGTACAGACTTGTGGCTTGATTCATCCTCGGACTCGTTTTCTGATTCATTCTTGTAGTGTCCTTTCTTGTTGCACCCGTAGCATGTGATTTTTGCCTTCAAGTCACTTTCTAGTTGGTTTGGAATTCCGGCGTTATCAAGAGGCACCTTGTATCCTTTGGTGATATTGAACCATTGGTTGAAGTTGGTCTTTAGGTACACCTCCATCCATTTCTTCTAGTATGGAAAGTCATCATCGTTAAAGAGGGGAGGACGTACGGTGGAGTATCCCTCGTTTTAGGCCATGAACCTTACACACAAAAGAGGAAAAGGTAAAAAGAATTCCAAGACTATGTCTTGGATTAATAGTGTGGGAGAAGAAAAAAAAATATTAAGACTCGATTGGTGGTTGCACCAATTCAGAGTCGTTTGCAACAAAAAAGATTTATCCAAAAAGGTAATTGTATTAGTTTGAACTATACCGAAAAAGATCAAAATCTGAAAGAGAGAAAAAAAATTACCCCTTACCTAATTGGTGGTTGCACCAATTCAGAACGGTACCCGCTCTAATACCACTTGTAAGATCGGAAAGAACGCTAGAGGGGGTTGAATAACGATCGTCGAAAATCGAAAGTGAATTAAAATGAAGTACACAACAAAAGAAAAATAAACCAATGCTAACAAACTGAGTTTTACTTGGTTCGGAGCCTTTGATGACTCCTACTCCAATGTCAGCACTCGTCAAGTGCTTTTGTTGGGCAATCCACTAACAGTTCGTAAAAAATTTACAGGAGTTAAGTACAAGAACTAGAAATAACAGTTACCAACAACAACAAAATGGGAAAGTCTTGGTCGCTGGTTGTTGGAGGAACTTTACAACGTTGCATGAGCATTTTCAGAGCACTGAGCAAGAGAGAAACTGGTCATCGTTGTTGTTCCAAAGCTCCGAGTCAAAGGCCTTTAAATAGGTCTATTCCGGGCACCTGGACCACATGGTTCGGCCAATCAATACACTCCACGTTAGCTTGTGGATGATTTTTCGGTTCCGAGCGCCTAGACTGAGTCCGAGCACCCAGATTTCCTGGGTGCCTGCGACCCACCTGGGCCAGCCTACTTCGGGCGCCCGGATCCCTTCGAGCGCCCTGGAGGCCTTTTCTTTAGCAGTCTTCTCTCTGCAAGAAAATGTTAATCCGGGCAATAAAAGTTATATCTACCTTGCAAAACAAAGTTAGCACAACATAGCAGATAGGGTAGTAATTTGATCCTATCTCCTTGAGACCAGAATCTAGTCAAGATCTCAACTTAGACTTCCCAAATGTACCTAAGTTGGATCGACACCTATAGTTTCCTCAACGGGGAATGCGTCTTCACTGGATCTCTCCTCCAGTTACTTCACGTCACTTACCACTTGCAATCACTTGACTTGCCTCTGACCCATCAGGTGTTTTCGCTAGTTGTCAGGTATGCTGACCCAACTGGACTTTGGCCTGTTGTCAGGTCCCACGGATCCTTCCGGACTTCCTGTCAGATATTAGACCCCACGAACTTATCTAGACTTCCCACCAGCTATCAGGCCCATAGACCTAGCTGGATTTCAGTCTGGTATCAGGTCCCTCAGACCAGTCAACTCCTGCACACTTGGTAGAAAAGGTTAGACAAACATCACATCTAAGTTTAACCTATTTATCATACATCAAAATTAAATTATTAGCATAATCTGCACCAATAAAAATCATCTGCCCAGCGCGTCATCTCCAATACTTTCAGATTAGATTAACTTATATATAAAATGTGCTTCAAGTTTAGTCGGTAAATGAATCATGAGCAAGACGGTTTATCTTCAAAATTAAACAGATAGAGTCAAATATATTAAAAAAACTAAATCAAATTAGAGGGTTAAACTCAAAATTAAATTACTTTGGTTATTAAATCAAATTTGATTGAATTATATAGTAGCTAATTAAATTACCACATTTAATTGAAATTGTTGGTTCAATCAACCTCTGATCAAGGTTGGTCAACTTGATCAAACTCGAGTTGACTTGAGTTGAATTTTGATGTTTGATCAATATATTACTCGAGTTGACTTGAGTTGAATTTTGATGTTTGATCAATATATTAATTGGTCGAGTGAGACATCAAGTACGTCAAAAGTTGACCAAATACTTAACAACCGATCAATATATATGTTAGTTGGTTGAGAGAAAAAATCAAGTAAATCAAGGTTGATTGGATGTTTGACAATGGAGAAGTCCAAGTGGGTCACAGTTGATTAGACACTTAGCAGTTAGAAGTCCAATAGTAAATTGGTAAGAGGAAAGTACAAGTGAGTCACAGTTGATCGAACAATTAGCAGTCAAAAATCTAACAAGAAGTTGGTAAGAGGAAAGTCTAAGTAGATTACAGTGGAATGGACACTTGACGATTAAAAATTCAATAGGGAGTTGACATGAGATGAGAATTCCAAGTGGATTACGATTGACTAGACACTTGGAGGTTGATAAAATTCAGTGGGTCGAGAAAAATAAGATGTTAAGTGAATGTGGAAATCCAAATAGTTCAAGAAAGACCATATGTTTGGCATAAAAAGAAGTGTTAACAGGTCGAGAGTGATCGAATGCTAGGCATGTGAAATCCCGACAGATCAAAAATTGATCAATGTTGGGGAAAGGAAATTCTGCTAGTTTCTTGTTGTTTTGTTGTAAAACAGAATTGTAAGAGGTTTCTCCACTTACAGAAGGTATCCAATAAAGAGAAGATATAGTAAAATATAGTTAGGACTAGATCATGGAGTGGGAATGAGGGTTCTAAACCAAGTAAAATCTTGATTTGTTGTGTGCATGTGTTTACTTTATTTTATGCTTTTATTTTCTGTTGTGCATTAACATTTTTGTAGACGAGCACAATTATTGAACTAAGGAGTTATTCACCCCTCCTCCCAATTATTGAACAAACTAAGGAGTATTATCCAGACCTATACAGACCGGACTAATCCTGCAGGTGAGCAGTCTTCCCTTAGTTCGTCCACCGAGTACATCTGAAAACACTCATGGTAATTCGCCCAATAACCGACCTCCACAATCAAAAATCTATTATAATGTCCCTATCCCAATTGGATTTCGAACTGTGGTACTATGCAAATTCACTAAACATCTTACCGCTGCACCATGTCTATCTATATATAGAGAGAGAGAGAGATAGAGTTGTATATGTTGCGTGACTCCGTGTCTGTGCATGTGCGTGATTTTCACTGTAGAAGTGCCCCGTCACTTGTTTTTATTTTTTCTACTATAGCACCATCCCGCCAGAAATCAAAAAAATCTTTCGTCTCCCATTTCCCTCTCAAAAAATCAAATATTTCAAACCATTCATCTCTCCTTTCCCTCTTGAAAATACAAACATTTCGAACCCTCCTCTTTCGAGCTCCCTCATACCGTCCTTCATCGTCTTCATCGATCAACTCCCTCAATATCACCTCGCTTGCCTACAGTTGTTCATCTGCATGTACGTGCCTATATTCTACCTCGTTTAAAGTTTAGGATTTAGTACGTTGTACCAACTATAATTTAATAGCTGCTATAATATTCTTATTCTGGAATATTGTAATAGCTACGATCTAATAGGGAGACAAAGGGTTTGAAATGCTTACATTTTTAAAAGAGAAAGAGGTGAAAGGATTTCAGATTTTTCTAATTTCCGACGGAACGATGTTACAGCAGGGAAAAAAAATAACGAGACACTGGTAGCTTACAAGCACAGACGCATATATATATATATATATATACGAGACACTGGTAGCTTACAAGCACAGACGCATATATATATATATATATATATATATATATATATATATATATATATATATATATATATATATATATACGAGACACTGGTAGCTTACAAGCACAGGCGCATCTATATATATATATATATATACCATCCCTTCAAATAATTCATTTCAAACTGAATACTCCCATAAAGTAAGAAAGAAATCCACCTTCTCTTCCTCCTAAAGATAGTAGTAGTTGACGGAGATGAGGAAAACTTATTGGTCTTAGCTCCTTCACTTCCTCCTCCTCCCCTCCTCGTCCCAAATGGTGGGGAGGCATGCCTCCGACAATGGCAACGGCCAATCTCACCCTCGTGGCGTTCCCGTCGCCGGCGACTGTCACCACCTTGGATTTCTCCACGAGATCGAAGGCTGCTCCCTCGACCCGGCCAGACAGCGACGTCTCAGCCTCCCTACAATAATTGCCTCCTCCGACGAACGTCGCTCTATCTCCGACGGGCGTTCCCAACCCAAACCCTCCTCACCTGCTTCCTCTTCGTCGTCCTCGAAGCGCAAGGAGAAGAAGAAAGCAGCGATAAAGAAGGCGCTTTTCCCATATCACGGGCCTCCCGCTGCCCTTTCCGGCATTCCGCTCATCGTGCACTGGCGTCGCGCCGCGGATCCTACCTCGAATTCGATTTCCACCAGCCCCGCCCGCGTCGTCTCCGGAGTTGTCCAGTTCGAGGAGACGCTGAGCTACCGATGCGCCGTGCAGGGCAACTGCACCGGCCCGGGAGGGACGGCTAAGTATGAGGCTCGGCATTTCTTGATCTATTCCTCCCTCGCAGGTGGCGCCCCTGGGTTGGACCTCGGTCGCCACCTGGTAGATGCCACCCGTGTGCTTCCGGCAACTCTGGAGGAGCTGGACGACTGATATGGGTTAGGTTTTATGGGTTTCCAGATAAGGAAAGAAAAGGAAGAAAGAATCAAAGGAGGTGGGCCAATATCGGTCGATACATGCCGGTCGTACGAAGGTAAGCCAATATTGGTCGGGACATACCTTCAGAGTAAAGATAGACCAATATCGGTCGATACATGCCTGCCGTATGAAGGTAAGCCAATATTGGTCGGGACATACCTTCAGAGCAAAGATAGACCAATATCGGTCGATACATGCCTGCCATATGAAGGTAAGCCAATATCGGTCGGGACATACCTTCGGAGCAAAGATAGACCAATATCGGTCGATACATGTCTGCCGTATGAAGGTAAGCCAATATCGGTCGGGACATTCCTTCAGAGCAAAGATAGACCAATATCGGTCGATACATGTCTGCCGTATGAAGGTAAGCCAATATCGGTCGGGACATACCTTCGGAGCAAAGACAGACCAATATCGGTCGATACATGCCTGCCGTATGAAGGTAAGCCAATATCGGTCGAGACATACCTTCAGAGCAAAGATAGACCAATATCGGTCGATACATGCCTGCCGTATGAAGGTAAGCCAATATCGGTCGGGATATACCTTCAGAGCAAAGATAGGCCAATATCGGTCAAGAGGGTTCTTTCGAGCAAAGAACCCACACAGTTCCTTCAATAAATACTTTAGAAACATGTTGAATAAAATATTATTTTTTGGACAAGACAAAAGTCGCAGGAAGAAGAATCATGCATGAATATATCGAATAGAATAATTCATGATAGAGAATATATATTTTGGCAGGAAATATACTTTCAGATTGTCTTGCAGGCACTAAACGACAAAGAAGGTACATCTGAGGTACAAAAAAGATTCCTTAAAAATCATTTTCCCCAAGTACGCAGCTGATGTCATAACGAACTCTAACAAACCGGGGTCCACTTCATGACTGCGGAGGTTATATGAAGTGGTATAAAAGGGGGAATCCTCTCCGTTGGCTAGAGAGTTCACATCATCGTGTACTTTCACAACCCTAATTTTCTGACTACTGTTCATCTTCTTTCTTCTTCTTTCTTCACATCAAGAGAGATCACTAACTTGAGCGTCGGAGGGCCTAGCCAGGGATTCCCACCCCGGTCTTAGGTCACTGACAATAGTGTTGGTTGGTCTCTTGTGTGCAGGGGCTTCGAAGCTTGGGAGTTTGGTTTCTCTCCCCTTTTGGATTACAATCTCTTCCGGCTTATCAGATTACTTCCGGTGATCCTGGTTTTCTTTCGATCCGCTTTGGGTTTCTCGGATCGAGGTTCTATCGGAATTGTTCTTCATCAGTACGGTGGGTTTCCTTCTTCCGGATCTCCTTCGCGGTCAGCTTCTCAGACAGGATCAAATTTGGCGCCGTCTGTGGGAACTTCACCTGAATCTGAGACTACGTGATGGAAGAAGCTAGGAAGTCGAACCTGCTTACTATCAGCCGTGAGGATTTGGATCTCCTCATTAATTCTCATGTTCAGAAAGCCCTACAACAATAGCAACAACAATTGCAAGCTCATACAGGGGCTACTCTGCCAACGGCTCACCATCCAGCGATATCAACCACTGAGCACCGGAAAGGGAAGGAGCTAGAAGAAGAAGAACATTTATATTTTCCTCCAGCTACTGTTTCTCCAACCAGAAGACCACGAGCCTTCCTTCGCACCCCTTTGGATCCAGGGGGTAAGAGGCCGGTATTCCAAGAGTCCTCTGGCGAAGCACCGGACAGAGAAAAGCGTAAGATCAAGATGATAACTAGTGATAGTTCACCGGAGAAGGTCATCTCCCCATTCTCACAAAGTGTATTAGATGACCCACTCCCTAAACGATATCAAAATCTTCAAATTGGAGAATATACCGAGACGACAGATCCAGAAGATCACTTGTTGAAATTTGAGAATGTAGCCTTGTTGCAACAATTCTCCGACGGAGTAAAGTGTCAGATGTTTCTCACTACTCTGGGGGGGCAGCACAACGCTGGTTCAAAAGGTTGCCGGAGAAGTCTATCAGAAAATTCAAGGATTTCAAGAAAGTCTTTCTACATCATTTCTCCAGCAACAAAAGGTATCATAAGACCCCATGGAGTCTATTTTCAATTAAGCAAACGTCTAAAGAATCCATCCGGGCATATATTAAAATGTTCAATCAGGTAGCTATAGATGTACCTAATGCTACTACTGAAATATTAGTAAGTGCTTTCTCTCAGGGTTAAAATGATAATGATTTCTTTAAAGATTTTGTAAGAAATCCTCCTGTTAATTTTGATTCCTTAATTGAATGGGCTACTGAGTTCATCAATGTAGAAGAAGCCCAAGCTGCTCGTAGGAAAGAAGGTGTTCCCTCTTCCCCTACACATACTAAGGAGAAGGCTCCGACCCCCGTGCCCCCACCAAGAGGGCCTAGAATAACTCATCCACCTCATCGACAACCGGATTATCGTCCGCAAGCTGTACAACATGTAGAGGTGCAGCCAGAGGCACTAAGAAGATGGTGCACTTATCATAAAGCTAGCAGTCATCATACTGACGACTGTTTTGTTTTGAGGAATAGACGAGTTAATAAAGAGCGATATCAGAGGCAGAACTATTACCGGCAACAGTACCCCAGGCAGCAGAGTCCGCCCAAACCGGAGTACCACCCAGGAGGAAACCGTCAAGAAGCAATACCAGTCCCGGCGGGTACCAGCCAAGTATCAGAGAAAGCACCCTCGGAAACTACAATGACCCGTCAGGAAGAAAATAGAAACAATGCGGCTCGGGGCAATATTAACATGATCACGGGCAGACCCACTTATGGGGATTCTAACAGAGCCAGAAAAGCACATGCCCGAAGGTTGGAGATTCATGCAGTAGGGTGCAGCATGGAAAGAGCGGTCGGTCCTGAAATAAGCTTCGGGCCCAAAGATCTGGAGGGGGTAGAGATACCTCATGATGACGCATTGATCATCAAAGCTGTGATAGCTAACTACGCCATCGCTCGTACCTTCATAGACACGGGCAACTCTGTCAACATTATATTCAAGAAGGCTTTTGATCAGTTGCAAATTGATCCAAGCGAGCTTCAACCGATTGCTACTCCTCTGTATGGATTCACAAGCAATGAGGTACAACCTTTAGGTCAAATGAAGTTGGCTATTTCTCTAGGGGAGGAACCTTTGATGAGAACTAGGAGATCTTATTTCATGGTGGTAGACGCTCCATCCTCTTATAATGTAATACTAGGTCGGCCTGCCTTGAATGAGTTTACGGCGGTCGTTTCTACTTTTTGTCAGAAGATTAAGTTTCCTGTGGAGGACCAAGTCGGAGAGGTGCGAGGCGATCAGAAGACAGCCCGTAAATGTTACGTAGAAATTATTCGAACTGAGGCTAACACCGCTCGGAAAATTCAAAAAATGGAAGTTAATGCCATTCGGGAAAAGCAGCCCGTCCTGGTTTATGAAGAAAAGGAAGAAGTTCATATCCAAACCGGACGGCCAGAAGCTACCACCTATGTTGCGGCCGATCTTGATCCTGATCTTAAAGCTACACTGGTGCAATGCCTGAAGAAGAACAATGATGTATTTACCTGGACTCCCAAAGAAGTTTCGGGCATTCCTCCTATTGTCATGGAGCATTCCTTGCATGTCTTCCCAGATGCCCGCCCGGTCATGCAAAGAAAAAGGAGTTTTAGTGTAGAACAAAATCAAATCATCAAAGAAGAAATTACCAAACTTATGGAGGCAGGATACATTAGAGAAGTACAGTTTCCAAGTTGGTTAGCTAATGTGGTGTTAGTTTCTAAACCAGGAAATAAATGGCGAGTCTGCATTGACTTCCGGGATCTCAACAAAGCTTGCCCGAAGGATTATTATCCGTTACCTAGAATTGATCAGCTTGTTGACTCCACCGCCAGATGCGAATATATCTCTATGTTGGACGCTTATCAAGGTTATCATCAAGTCCCTTTGGCCAAAGATGATCAAGAGAAGGTCAGTTTTATAACATCTGAAGGTACTTATTGCTATAATGTTATTCCCTTTGGACTAAAAAATGCAGGAGCAACTTATCAAAGGCTTATGAATAAGGTTTTCCAGAAACAGATTGGTAGAAATATGGAAGTATATGTTGATGACATCTTAATTAAATCTCTTCAAGCTATTGATCTATGCAAGGATATAGAGGAAACTTGCAAGACTCTAAGACAATATGGGCTCAAGTTGAATCCCAGCAAATGTTTATTCGGCGCGAAGGGAGGGAAGTTCCTGGGATACATGGTGTCCGAACGGGGGATAGAGGCCAACCCGAGCAAAGTCAAGGCACTACAGAACATGGAGCCACCTCGCAACATGAGGGAAGCTCAAAGATTGGCAGGCTGAATCACAGCCTTGTCTAGATTTATTTCTAGATCAGCCGATCGTAGTTTCCATTTCTTTAAAATACTCCGAAAGGCTAATAAGTTTCAGTGGAATGAAGAATGTGATAAGGCTTTCCAAGAATTGAAAGATTATTTGGCTACCCTCCCTGTATTGGCTAAACCTATAGTGGGAGAGACTCTGTGGGTATATTTGTCGGCTAATGAAAATGTCGTGGGCTCTGTATTAATCAAGCAAGAAGGAACAGAGCAACAACCTATATACTTTTCTAGTCATTTATTAAAAGGAGCTGAGTATAGATACACTACACTAGAAAAATTAGCTTATGCTCTAGTATTGACTACTCGGAGGTTACGCCCGTATTTCTTAGCACATGAAATTATTGTCTTAACCAATAGCACTCTGGGACGGGTGTTACTCAACCCAGAGGCATCGGGACGGTTGATCAAATGGACAACCGAGCTTGGGGAATATGACATTCAGTATCAACCCCGCTCGGCCATCAAGGCGCAAGCTCTGGCAGATTTCATCATAGAGGTTCAAGGCCCAGAAGAAGAAGATATCTAGAAGATTTATGTAGATGGCTCTTCAACTAGACAAGGCAGCGGAATTGGTATCCTCCTTATATCCCCAAAAGAAGACAGACTTCAACTTTCCATCAGGTTGAACTATAGAGCTACCAACAATGAGGCAGAATATGAAGCTTTAATAACTGGCTTACAAGCTGCTCAGCATGTAGGGGCAGCTCGAGTCCTTATATATTCTGATTCTCAGCTAGCAGCTCAACAATTATCAGGTAATTTTGAAATCAATAATGACAGGCTTAAGTTATATGCTGAAGCATTCGATAAGTTGAAGTCTCAATTCCAAGACGTAAACATACAAAAAATTCCTCGATCTGAGAATCAGGTGGCAGATGAATTAGCTAAATTAGCCTCTGCTGTAGTGCCATGGAGTTTTGACCGACCAGTGGAGCAGACTCTGTTAATTTCCTGTATTGAGAGACAAACCGATATAGAAATTCAGGGTGATTGGCGAACTCAAATCATATTATATTTACAGCAAGGTCTTCTTCCGAAAGATACAGAACAAGTGAGGGTATTCAAGAAACGAGCTGCTCAATATACTATGGTGGGGGAGCAATTATATAAAGGACTTTTTCCAGACCCTTGCTCAAGTGTGTGGGCACAGAAGATACACAATTTATTTTACAGGAGGTGCATCAAGGTTCTTGTGGTAGTCATATAGGAGGAAGATCTTTGGCTCGTAAAATCCTCTTAGCGGGATATTTCTGGCCTACTCTACATGAAGATGCCGCTAAACTGGTAAGAACTTGTATTTCTTGTCAAAAGCATCAGAATATATTACATCACCCTACCCAGTTATTGAGAACCTCTATAGTCTCGTGTCCCTTTGATCAGTGGGGTATGGACATAGTGGGTCCATTTCCTATGGCTGCTGCACAGAGGAAGTTCTTGTTGGTGGCTGTGGATTATTTCTCCAAATGGGTGGAGGCAGAACCACTTGCTAGGATTACAGAAGACGCGGTCATTAAATTCTTATGGAAAAATATAATCTGTAGGTTCGACATTCCTCATAAGTTGGTCTCTGATAATGGAAGGCAGTTTCAAGGCGATAGAATCCTAGACTGGTGTCAAAGTTATGGGATTACCCAGGCCTTCACCTCTGTAGCTTACCCGCAGAGCAATGGTCAAGCAGAAGTAACTAATAGGGAGATTATTAGAGGACTGAAAACTAAGCTAGATCATGTCGGAGGTAGCTGGGTAGACGAGTTACCCAGTGTTCTCTGGGCATATCGTACTACACCTCGTGAAGCTACAGGAATCACTCCTTTCCAGTTAGTTTATGGAGGAGAAGCAGTAATCCCCATTGAGGTAGGAGTAGAGTCTGACAGAAGACAATTATATGATGAGGATAATAGAGATCGACGACTTATGGAGCTGGACCTGATCGAGGAAATAAGAGATAAAGCTGCTACTCGTCTTATATCTTATCGACAGCGGATGAGACAGAATTATAACAAAAGAGTCATCCCCAGATTCTTCCAAGTAGGGGATTTGGTTTGGAAACGAGTTAAGCCTGTGGGAGATGTCAGTAAGTTGGCACCACAATGGGGAGGGCCTTATAAAGTGATAGAAAAGCTCGCGTCAGGCTCATACTATCTCCAAGATACCAAAGGAAAAATGTTGGAACGCCCTTGGAGCGCTAATCATTTGCAACCCTATCGAGCCTGATTTGATCCTACTACTTTGAATATGTTCACAGTGGCGAATTGAGATACTTGCAGTTTATGTACTTTGTTTCTTTGATGAAAGTCAAGCAAGATAAATATTGACACAGGAAATAAATGTGGTTCATACAAATTGATAAGCATCAGAAGAAGCCTCCTTTCTATTTTTCAAGCAGTAAAATAAGGAAAAATCTTAAAGGCCTATTCAGCTCCCCTCAAGGAATTACAAGCCAACATGAGGTTAGCCCAAATATTATACTTTCGTATAAACCAAAGTCGATCGGGAAATTCTATGAAGTAATTCGGTCGGGTCTTCATAGGAGGAACCAGAGACTCTAAACTATTTCAGAGCAAAGTCGATCGGGAACACTCTATGAAGTAACTCGGGCGGAACTTCATAGGAGAAACCGGAGACTATAAACCAGTATAAACCAAAGTCGATCGGGAAATTCTATGAAGTAACCCGGACGGGCCTTCATAGGAAGAACCGGAGACTTTAAACTATTCTAGAGAAAAAGTCGATCGGGAAATTCTATGAAGTAATTCGGTCGGGTCTTCATAGGAGGAACCGGAGACTCTAAACTATTTCAGAGCAAAGTCGATCGGGAAATTCTATGAAGTAATTCGGTCGGGTCTTCATAGGAGGAACCGGAGACTCTAAACTATTTCAGATCAAAGTCGATTGGGAAATTCTATGAAGTAACCCGGACGGGCCTTCATAGGAAGAACCGGAGACTCTAAACTATTCCAGAGAAAAAGTCGATCGGGAAATTCTATGAAGTAATTCGGTCGGGTCTTCATAGGAGGAATCGGAGACTCTAAACTATTTCAGAGCAAAGTCGATCGGAAAATTCTATGAAGTAACCCGGACGAGCCTTCATAAGAAGAACCGGAGACTCTAAACTATTCCAGAGAAAAAGTCGATCGGGAAATTCTATGAAGTAATTCGGTCGGGTCTTCATAGGAGGAACCGGAGACTCTAAACTATTTCAGAGCAAAGTCGATCGGGAACACTCTATGAAGTAACCCGGACGGGACTTCATAGGAGAAACCGGAGACTATAAACCAGTATAAACCAAAGTCGATCGGGAACACTCTATGAAGTAACCCGGACGGAACTTCATAGGAGAAACCGGAGACTATAAACCAGTATAAACCAAAGTCGATCGGGAAATTCTATGAAGTAATTCGGTCGGGTCTTCATAGGAGAAACCGGAGACTATAAACCAGTATAAACCAAAGTCGATCGGGAAATTCTATGAAGTAATTCGGTCGGGTCTTCATAGGAGGAACCAGAGACTCTAAACTATTTCAGAGCAAAGTTGATCGGGAACACTCTATGAAGTAACCCGGACGGAACTTCATAGGAGAAATTGGAGACTATAAACCAGTATAAACCAAAGTCGATCGGGAAATTCTATGAAGTAACCCGGACGGGCCTTCATAGGAAGAACCGAAGACTCTAAACTATTCCAGAGGAAAAGTCGATCGGGAAATTCTATGAAGTAATTCAGTCGGGTCTTCATAGGAGGAACCGGAGACTCTAAACTATTTCAGAGCAAAGTCGATCGGGAAATTCTATGAAGTAATTTGGTCGGGTCTTCATGGGAGGAACCGGAGACTATAAACCAAAGTCGATCGGGACATTCTATGAAGTAATTCGGTTGGGTCTTCATAGGAGGAATCGGAGACTATAAACCAGAGTCGATCGGGAAATTCTATGAAATACATCAGGCAGGTTTTCACAGAAGAAATCAGAGATTTCAAACTAGCGCAAGGCATAATTAATCAGGGAATCTCCTGGCTTCGAAGCCTAATTAAGCAGGAATTGAGAAGGGATTCTATACGGGAGCCCAAATATATAAAAGTCTTTATTCAAAATCCGGCTGGGATATTATACTCAGCCTGAAGATCAATAATTTTATACAATTCCGTATCCAGTCTCAACTAAGATCATTCATCCTCGGGGAGATACAAAGCATACCGGATGTTACCTAAGGAAATGGGGGTATCAGGTTTGACGGGGCTTAAGCCAAATAGATACAAAAGTTCAACTTTCAACCATTTTGAAATAGAGAGCCGATGACCTAGTAGCTTCTCACAATAAACGGGAAAAGAGGGAAGCAGATGAAGCTCTCTAACATCGGGCAGAGGAGGTAAGAAGGATTTCCAAGCATGATACCAAGGGATGGGTCCGGGAAACTTTAAGAAGAAAAAACGGGATTTCCAGGCCTTGAGAGACGATGACATATCACCAAAAAGAACCATTTTAGTTCGCGACTGGAACAAGAAAACACCAGGCTCAGAGAGTTTGGGGTAGGAAAACATGAAGAAATTCTGAGGAGTAGGAGGAATGTCTCGTAAACGGAAAAGCATGTAAGTGCCACATAGATAACGAAAAGCATTAGGTGCAAATTGTTGCAGGGGAATGTCGAAATATTGACTTATTTCAATCAAGAAAGAGGGGATAGGGAACCTTAAACCCCCTATCAACTGATCCCTGAAAAAAGTCACGCAGTTATCAGGAGGATGATGAGGTCGATCATTCAGTGTTGGGATTATGATTCTATATTCCTTAGGAATTTCATATTGACGACGGATGAATAATCTAGCATTCTTATCAAAGATAGAAGACATATGGACATACCAAGGAGCAATTGCTTCCTCAGCCATGGACAAACGTATAAGCTAGGGAAACAATAGATTACTTACTGGGGGCAATAAAGAGGAACGTCAAGAAGTAGCAGATACGAAGTTTTTTCGGTTGCAGACGACAACAAGAGAATGGTGCCAGAGGAGAAATGAGGTTGAGAAGAAGACGAAGGGTTTAGGGTTTGAGAAATATACCACTATAGACAAAATAAAATGCTTTCTAGTCCAACGGATGCTAAGGATCAGGGGAAAAAAGTGAGTGGTTCGCGCGACGTGGCGGCCGGAAAAGGTAAGTGTCAGGTCATTTACATCGGATGTGACAGACCATATCGCAAGGGGGTTGGTAGTGCCTCGAACATTCTCTCACCCGATGGAAAGCCAATCACTAATTAGAAAGTTTCGAAAGAATACGTGAACGACTGGGCATAATAAACTGGAAAAGACAGAACTTTTTGACCATACCCGAGCTAAAGACAAAAATATTTTAAGAGTAAAAGTTTAGAGGAGTGACAAATTTTACTCTGTCCTTATAGAATATGACTTAGTATTTATTGAAAATATTTTTTATATTAACGAGGGCAATTGTGGTTATATTAGATAAGTATGATATTGACGTCAGTCAATAAGATAACACCAGTTGATATAACATTGGTTATAATATCAAACTATAAGATAACCTCAGATAGAATAAATGATACATAGGATATATGAAGAAATGATGAACACAACATCACATTGTAAATAATATAGGGATTCAGTAAAAGCCTTTGATTAGATACAAAAATTTATCTTTACACTTAGAATCTGATCAAATACGTAGCGTCACATTTCCTCAGGAACAACAAACCTCAAATAGAAAACAAATATTACAAGCATAAACTCTTATAGCACTCAGAAAATTTCAATCACCACTGGATTCAGACTTACCATGGAGCGGAGATGGAAATAGCCCACTTCATCCGAGCTTGCCAAGGCACATAAGAAGCAATATTTTGCCCTGGACGAAGAAAGCAACAAAAAACAAAAAAGCTCAAGGGCAACGAGACAGAGGAACATTGATTCATTCCATGATGGAAAATTAAATGTAAAAACCACTTCCCCTCTCAAGCCGTGTGAGCTCAGCGAGTGGAGCAATCAAGTTTAGCCCAAGGGTAACATGTGCTGTGCCCTTCACACAACACCCATGGGTCATTTGGCTGCCCCCCTATAAGTAGTAAAAATTTCTCTGAAGATTCTCGGGTCCTTCAGAGCACCTGCATCTTTGGATAAAAGATCTGGACTGTGAAGCTTCATCTCTTAAGACGATCCCTTGAACCCCCAGAGTAGCCGGAGCAAAAATCCTAATAAACTCATATATAGATCTCACCTGGTCCAACAAAAGTTGCCTCCAAAAAGGAGGATCCACGACCATGGCCTTAGCAACAAAAAGTGGCAAGGAAGAAAAAGAACTGAGAGGGGTTGTGGGTGAAGAGAAGGTTGCAGCCCTATTTAAAGGAGAAAAAGGCTCACAGGGTTGCTATACTTAATTTATTAAGACAGTGGTACACAAAATCTGTGAGGTCATTTCAAAATCTGGAGCAGAGTCACGGGTAGGAAAAGACAAGACCACACTTATGTCTAGTCAGTCGTCTACACCTCCTTCGACTAGACTTAAGGGGAAGGCTAGTGATATGGGTTAGGTTTTATGGGTTTCCAGATAAGGAAAGAAAAGGAAGAAAGAATCAAAGGAGGTGGGCCAATATCGGTCGATACATGCCGGCCGTACGAAGGTAAGCTAATATTGGTCGGGACATACCTTCAGAGCAAAGATAGGCCAATATCGGTCGATACATGCCTGCCGTATGAAGGTAAGCCAATATTGGTCGGGACATACCTTCAGAGCAAAGATAGACCAATATCGGTCGATACATGCCTGTCGTATGAAAGTAAGCCAATATCGGTCGGGACATACCTTCGGAGCAAAGACAGACCAATATCGGTCGATACATGCCTGCCGTATGAAGGTAAGCCAATATCGGTCGGGACATAACTTCAGAGCAAAGATAGACCAATATCGGTCGATACATGCCTGCCGTATGAAGGTAAGCCAATATCGGTCGGGACATACCTTCAGAGCAAAGATAGACCAATATCGGTCAAGAGGGTTCTTTCGAGCAAAGAACCCACACAGTTCCTTCAATAAATACCTTAGAAACATGTTGAATAAAATATTATTTTTTGGACAAGACAAAAGTCACAGGAAGAAGAATCATGCATGAATATATCGAATAGAATAATTCATGATAGAGAATATATATTTTGGCGGGAAATATGCTTTCAGATTGTCTTGCAGGCGCTAAACGACAAAGAAGGTACATCTGGGGTACAAAAAAGATTCCTTAAAAATCATTTTCCCCAAGTACGCAGCTGATGTCATAACGAACTCTAACAAATTGGGGTCCACTTCATGACTGCGGAGGTTATATGAAGTGGTATAAAAGGGGGAATCCTCTCCGTTGGCTAGAGAGTTCACATCATCGTGTACTTTCACAACCCTAATTTTCTGACTACTGTTCATCTTCTTTCTTCTTCTTTCTTCACATCAAGAGAGATCACTAACTTGAGCGTCGGAGGGCCTAGCCAGGGATTCCCACCCCGGTCTTAGGTCACTGACAATAGTGTTGGTTGGTCTCTTGTGTGCAGGGGCTTCGAAGCTTGGGAGTTTAGTTTCTCTCCCCTTTTGGATTACGATCTCTTCCGGCTTATCAGATTACTTCCGGTGATCCTGGTTTTCTTTCGATCCGCTTTGGGTTTCTCGGATCGAGGTTCTATCGGAATTGTTCTTCATCAGTACGGTGGGTTTCCTTCTTCCGGATCTCCTTCGCGGTCAGCTTCTCAGACAGGATCAACGACGATGAAGCATTCGGAAGCTGGAGCACGAGCTATTGCCTATCTGGGAATATAGAGTCTATATAAATACATATCATCCCTATCCGGCGTCAAAGAAGTAACGAACGGGAATGCAATGATCGAACATGTTAAAACTATGCTTTAGAAGTAGTTCATAACTGTTATTGCAGTTAGTGGAAGTTATAGCAGTTTATAGCAGTTAGTGGAAGTTATTTCCTTAGGAAGTTATTTCCTTAGTTCTTTTTATTTGTACCTAAAGCAGAAGAAGATGTACTGTTCTGCTCAGTTTTTATTTTTTTTTACAACAAATGGTATCAGAGCAATCTTCTTAAGGGACCTGTGTAACTTTAACACACCATGGAAGCAGAAGCAAGTTTCTCTACTATTTCTCCACCAGTGTTCGATGGAGATAATTACCAGATATGGGCAGTACGCATGGAGACATACTTGGATGCTTTGGATCTTTGGGAAGCACTCGACGTTGATTACGAAATTCCTGTACTTCCATTACGAAATTCCTTTACTTCCTACAAATCCTACCATGGCTCAGATCAAAGTACATAAGGAGAAGAAGATGAAGAAGTCAAAGGCTAAAGCTTGTTTGTTTGCTGCAGTTTCAGCCACTATATTTTCTCGAATCATGTCTCTTCAGACGGCAAAGGAGATCTGGGATTATCTCAAGTCAGAATATGAAGGAGATGAAAGAATTCATGGAATGCAGGTGTTGAATCTATTTCGTGATTTTGAGATGCAGAAAATGAAGAAAACAGAGACCATCAAGGAGTATGCTGACAGACTTCTTGGGATAGCAAATCGAGTTCGATTACTAGGTTCTTCATTGATAGACTCAAGAATTGTTGAGAAAATTCTTGTAACTCTGCCCGAAAGGTTTGAGGCTACCATCACTACTTTCGAAAATACGAAGGATCTGACCAGAATTACACTGGCAGAACTCTTGAATGCCTTACAAGCACAAGAACCGAGGCGTGCAATGAGGCGAGAGGGAGAAATTGAAGGAGCCTTACCAGCTAGGCATAATGATGTTGGCAATTTCAGAAAACAGAAAAACAAGAATCCTCAAGCAATAGGAGAAGGTTCATTAATGGGCAATAAGAACAAGGCAGGAGACAAGAAAGCTGGTGCAAAAGTGAATTATCCTCCATGTCATCATTGTGGCAAAAAAGGTCATCCACCTTTCAAATGTTGGAGAAGACCCGATGCAAAATGTAGAAATGTAATCAAATGGGACATGAAGCTGTCATTTGCAAAAATAAGAATCCACAGCAAGAAGAAGAGGCTAAAGTTGCTGATCAAGACGAGGATCAACTTTTTGTAGCAACTTGTTTTGCAAGCAATGTAGAAACTGAGAGTTGGCTAATTGACAGTGGTTGCACCAATCATATGACCAATGACAAGGAACTGTTCAAAGACTTGCACCCAACTAAAATCACCAAAGTAAGAATAGGAATCAGTCAAAGGAAAGGGAACGGTTGCCATAACCAGTTGTTCATGTACAAAACTCATCTCTGAGGTTCTTTTTGTTCCTAAAATTCATCAAAATTTGTTGAGTGTTGGTTAGTTGATTGAAAAGGGATTTAAAGTTGTTTTCGAAGACAAATTTTGCCTCATTAAAGATGCAGCCAATCAATATATCTTTAAGATAAAGATGAAAGGCAAAAGATTTGCTCTAAAACCATTAGAGGAGGAGCAAACTTCTTTCTCAATTCGTGAAAATGTCACTGAGATTTGGCACAAGAGACTCGGGCATTATCATCACCAAGGAATGCTGCAAATGAAATCCAAGATGATTCTAGAAGAGCTTCCAGAATTTGCTGATCAGATTTCATATTGTAGGGCATGTCAATTCGGCAAGCTCAATAGAAAACCATTCTCCAAGTCAACTGGCAGAACTTCAAGGAAGTTGCAATTGATTCACACGGATGTTTCAGGGCCTCAAAGAACACCTTCTTTAAAGGGTAGTCTCTATTACATTGCCTTTATTGATGACTTCACTAGAATGTGCCGGATTTTCTTCTTGAAATTCAAATCAGAAGTAACTCAAGTTTTTTTGAAATTCAAGGCAAGAGTTGAAAATGAATGTGGCTGCAAAATTCAGACTATAAGATCTGATAATGGGAAAGAATATACTTCTACAGAATTTAACAAGTTTTGTGAAGATGTAGGCATAGAACATCAACTTACAGCTCCCTACACTCCTCAGCAAAATGGAGTTAGTGAAAGGAGAAATAGATATATCATGGAAATGTCAAGGTGTATGCTGCATGAGAAGAATTTGCCAAAAAGTTTTTGGGCAGAAGCAGCAAACACGGTTGTGTTTCTTCAAAATAGACTACCCACAAAAGTAGTGAAAGATAAAACACCATTTGAAGCTTGGTATGGTTATAAACCAACTTTGAAATTTCTTAGAATCTTTGGTTGTTTATGCTTTACTTATATTCCACAAAACAAGCGTGATAAGCTGGATAGAAAAGCTGCACCTGGTATTTTTATAGGATATAGTAATGTCAGCAAAGCCTATAAAGTTTTCCAGCCACAGACTGGAAATATTATAGTAAGCAGGGATGTTTACTTCATGGAGAATGAAGCATGGAACTGGGAGGATACAAAGAAGAAAAATCAGACTGTGACAGACTTGAAATTCAAGTTTTCTAGTTTAAACACTGAAGATGAAGAAGGTTTGCAAGATGAAGCAGTAGATGATGTTCCTGTAAGAGGAACTAGGCTGCTCTCTGACATCTATGAAAGATGTAACATTGCCGTGTGTGAACCTGCAAACTATGAGGAAGCTAAAAATGATCAAAAGTGGATAGTTGCAATGAAGGAGGAGCTGTTCATGATTGAGAAGAACAAGACATGGATCCTAGTGGAAAGGCCTCAAGATAGAAAAGTAATTGAAGTCAAGTGGGTGTACAGAACCAAGCTCAATGATGATGGTTCTGTCAACAGACACAAAGCAAGACTTGTGGTGAAAGGCTATGCTCAAACATTTGGTGTGGATTACTCTGATACATTCGCACCAGTTGCTCGATTGGACACCATTAGATTGTTGCTTGTTGTTGCTGCTCACAAGAATTGGAGAGTATATCAGCTTGATGTAAAATCAGCCTTTTAAAATGGTGTTCTGCAAGAAGAAATCTATGTTGAGCAGCCTGAAGGTTTTAAAAGGAAAGGGAAGGAAGACAATGTGTTTCTTCTCAAGAAAGCTCTTTATGGTTTGAAGCAAACTCCAAGAGTTTGGTATAGCAGGATTGATGATCATCTACTAAGTTTAGGCTTTGAGAAAAGCTTATCTGAGGCCACTCTTTATGTCAAACATGAAAGTAGTAATCTTCTCATAGTTTCTCTCTATGTTGATGATCTTCTACTGACAGGAAATGATGCAAAGCTGGTTGAGGAGTTCAAACTTGAAATGATGAAAGTTTTTGAGATGACAGATCTTGGATTGATGACTTCCTTTCTTGGATTGGAAATTAAACAAGCTGAGCATGAAGTTTTTATCTGTCAGAAGAAGTATGCAAAGGAGATATTAAAGAAGTTTAAGCTTGAAGAATGCAAGGAAGTAAGCACTCCTATGAATCAAAAGGAGAAGCTGTGTAAAGAAGATGGTGCTGAAAAGGTTGATGAAGGGTATTTCAGAAGCTTAATTGGTTGCTTAATGTATCTCACAGCAACAAGGCCTGATATTTTAAATGTTGTAAGCATTTTGTCTCGGTTCATGCATTGTGCAAGTGAATTGCATCTCAAGGCTGCCAAAAGAGTAATTCGTTATGTCAAAGGGACAAGTGACTTTGGAGTCAAATTCAGAAGAAGCAAAGAATTCAAGCTTATTGGCTTTTCAGACAGTGATTGGGGAGGTTCCATTGATGATATGAGAAGCACTTCAGGCTACTGTTTTACTCTCGGATCTGGTGGTTTCTCTTGGAGTTCGAAGAAGCAAAAAACAGTGGCTCAATCTACTGCAGAAGCAGAGTTTGTTGCTGCAACAACTTCTGTTAATCAAGCTTTGTGGCTAAGGAAGATTTTAATGGATCTCAAGTTTGATCAAAAAGGAAGTACTCAAATATTTGTTGATAATCAAGCTGCTATTGCCATTTCCCATAATCCTGTGTTTCATGAGAAAACTAAGCATTTCAATGTAAAGCTGTTTTTTTTTAAGAGAAGTGCAGAAAAAAGAATCGGTGATGTTAATTTATTGCAAATCTGAAGATCAGTTGGCGGATCTTTCACAAAGCCTCTTTTTGTCAGCAAGTTTGAGTTTCTAAGACAAGAAATTGATATTTGCAGCTCCTAAAGCAAGGAGGAGTGTTAAAACTATGCTTTAGAAGTAGTTCATAACTGTTTATTGCAGTTAGTGGAAGTTATAGCAATTTATAGCAGTTAGTGGAAGTTATTTCCTTAGAAAGTTATTTCCTTAGTTTTTTTTATTTGTATCTAAAGCAGAAGAAGATGTTCTATTCTGCTCCGTTTTTATTTTCTTTTACAACAGAGCACGGTGTAAAGATTGCATCAGACCATCAAACATGCAAGAACAATATGGAAGGACCAGGTGTGAAGCTCGATAAACCAGACGGTGAGGCTGCACTTCAGGACGACCTTAATCTGCTGGTGACTTCGCAGGAAGAAGTGGTTGACACCGAGTCACATGAATCAGCTGCGGAGGGGGTCTTGCCATAGCAATCGTCACATTTAAGAGTCTCCAATGTTGGATGTGGATACCGCACTTGAGGGTGACAATTTTCTAAATGGTGCTTTGGTAACCGTGGATGGAGCAGCAGAAGACCTAAACTCTATCTTTCAAAGCAAAAGTTGATAATGCAGGCTTCTAGCCCTGTGGTGCTTCCTGCTGAAATGGGTTCTGGGATCATGGGCATACTGCAGAGATTAGCCTCAGGGGGAATTGAAAAACTGTCAGGCAGGCAAGCAAACTAATGCCTTTGGAAGATATAACAGGGAAGAGGACGAAACGGAGGCAAGCAAACTAGCACTTCATATTATGATTATGCATGATCTAAATTCCGGTCATGCATCTTTTGTATCACAGCACAAATAATTGAAATTAATTTTGGTGGATGATATTGAGAACTCAATCTAAGAACTTTTTGGATGTTAATAAATTTATCATGAATGTGGGCCATTAAAGAGACTAACAAAATCACAGGTTGAACAGCATGGATCACTAGATAGATACAAAAACAAAAGAGTACAAACTGTTGGGGGCTGTTATGGGAATCAACGCATATGGAAATGTTCAATAGAATGAAATTATAATGTATGTACATTCAGTAGCAAATCTTATTCTCAATAATTATCATTCCTTCTACTCTTGGTTCCACAAGTGAAGTCTGGTTTCTTCACCAAGTTGATTGTGAAATCAGGATTTGGTGCATGTAACTCTAAGATGACCTGCAGTTGGTGTCAAAATCCATGTTTATTCCTTGCAAATACATAAATAATTAGAAAGAGCATTGTTGGGTTGAGAACGCTTTCTTTGGCCAAAAAGCCCATGCCTCATAAAGCAGTATGGATGTGTATTAGCACTAGGGCAAACGTAGCATTAGCTATATATGAATGGGATAAAATTGTAAGGTTCATTCACCCTACAATTTCATTCTAATGTTTGGATGGACAATTTGAAGTGATATGATCCTTTCCAAAAAATATTTAATTCCACTCAATCCGTTCCACCCTTTAGTAGGAGAAAGTTTCATTCCACCTCTATTAGCAAATTAACAATTTAAACTAAAATTGAAATAGAGTTAACTAGGATGGACAGGCCTATTAGGCCAAGCGAACAACTCAAATCAACCAAATTGAACGCGCCAAGGGGGCAAGTGATCTGGTCGGGCCAAAAGGAACAGTTAGTTGACGCAAGTCATTCGGGTTGGTCAAGCTTAGCTCTAGTGGATCAAAAACTAGCCATGTGATCCATTTGACCCGGCAGGCAAACCAAGCAGACAATCAGGCTAGTCATGCTTAGTGGACCAGTTGTGTTGGTTAAACATGACAAGCTAGGTGGATAGGCTAGTCAAATCAATCGAACTAATAAAGGTAAAATAGAGTAAGTGAATCCAATGTGCTACAAGTGTTGACTAAACCAACCAAATTGAATTGTGTAGATCGACCAAATTAAGTGTCTTGAACTAATGAGATAGATTTGTCACTCCAAAATCAATAAGATGAGTCAGTAAAATTGATTGAAAATTAAATGAATAAAAATGTCAAAAATAAATTCCATTAGTTATATCATTATATTATAGCTAAATAAAGAAAGGAATAGGTCATTCTAATTTAAGTTCTATTCCATTTCATTTAGAATCTCTCATTCTGATTTCATTTTATTCCATTCTTGCATACCAAATACAATCTAGCAGTTAACAGTTAAATTAGTAAGAAGCTTTAGGCCATTAAAATGATTGAAATCAACTCTGCTTTCATTACTTAGTATAACCAACAATATGTATGGCCCTTGGTCAGGACTACCTTCTACTGCAACATAAGAATGCCCTCTTAAATAAGGTAATAGTAAACTAGGACTAAAGGAAGCATAATTCGCTATCCTCTAGCTTGGTATGATTCACCCTATGAAAAGTAAAAGTGAAGCTTCTATGCTATTCAAGAAACAGTTGTATCATTTGAGAAAGAATTAATTGTATAAGATTCATTTTAACACAATTTTTTTTCAATTGTTATCATTATTTATCCATCTTGTAATTATCCAAAATTTACTACTTGCTAGGAAAAGAAAGATGGAACACTATGAATTGTTATATATTTCATCAATTTACGATATGAATAATTTTATATAAGCTTCATTATATTAGTATGGGGGAAAATATTTACTATAATACTCAATGCTAAAAGTTAACAAATCTAAAAAAAATTATGAATGAAAAAAGTAGTTCTAAAATATTAAAATTAAATTTTAGGGTTATCCAATGATTCAATCTTATGATCCAAATATATAAACTTCTTTAGGTTCCTAGGGAGGATCTTGATCCTAACAACTTTACGTCCATGTGAAGGAGAGATGAATTTAAAGTAGTAATTGGTCTCCCTACCTCCTCATCCCATCTTTCTCTGCACTCATTCTTAAATAGAGGAGGCAAGTGGGTTGTGTTTACTCCGATCCATACCCAACCCAACATGAACTCATACTTGGCATGGCTTGTTGGCAAGCACAGGTTATGTGCCCATGCAGTCTAATCCCATACTGCACATTCCAGCTATGGTTATAAGTTTACAAATACTTTTACTTGAACGTTTATGTATTTTAGAAGCTTGAGGCAATTGCAGAATTGTTCATTTTGGTACAAAAATTGGTGCAAGCACATATAATAAATCCAATTGTGAAT
The DNA here is from genome assembly GCF_018446385.1 of Zingiber officinale. NCBI lineage: Eukaryota > Viridiplantae > Streptophyta > Magnoliopsida > Zingiberales > Zingiberaceae > Zingiber > Zingiber officinale. The sequence continues at coordinate 115,144,026 of NC_055987.1, forward strand.
AGAAGTGGAGCACGTACCACAATATTTTCTCCTTCTCGAAGTAATGGTGCAGGAACATAAAGGGTGCATTGCGGTCCAAGTGACTGCATTTATATTGTCAAATTGAATGTTGTATGAGAAAGAAATTATAATATATTATTTCAGAAAAAGAACCAAGGAGTGAGCAGTCTCAGGCTCAGCATCATACAGGCCAGAATCTTCCAATATTAAAGTCATTCACAAAAGCAATTCCCTTGTTCCAACCACGGAAAGAAATAAATGTATCTTTGATTTGTTTTGCTGAATTGATGGTGACATGGCCTTCATAAATTCCTGGTCCAGTGGAAATGTTCTCTGTGCAGCAAAATAAACATCTCACTATCAGCTAGCCTATGCAGTTAAAATAACAATAATCCCAAATGAGAAAAGCAAAATGTTTCAAGAGAAACAAATAGTAGCCAGGAACAAACACACTTAATGTTGCAATAGTATAACAGCTACGTTAGGTACATGATAGAAAAAGTGTTTATATTCTCGGAATTGTCATGACTCTGGATTTCCTTGATGAATAATTAAGGAACATAAAGTTCACTTAGAATAATAGATTATGAGAAGCAAATGATACTAAATGAATTCTATTTTATTTTTTAAAATCAGGAACAAGCTTGCAGACAAAGGAAATATCAAATCTCATCACCCCTTACCATTTCTTACAGATTTTTTTCCTTTTCTAGGTTTCAGATACCTTCTAGAAAATTTTCATTATTTGAAATTTCTTGCTTTCTGAAGTTGTCAAGAAGTTTATAATAGTGTACATATTAAGCATATAATATCAATTGATAAAATTTTCATTGTTGTAAAACTTTTGTTAGAAAAAATGGATTTACCTTAGCTCACATTTTTATTTGCTAATATCATCCAACTCCAGATACCAATTACCAACACAGTTTGACAATGACAAGGCTGTTATTTGCAAATTGTTGCCGTATATGGAGAAGCACAACTAAATGTGAGTTTTAATCTAATTATAATCAATATTCTTATTCACTACCATACTTTCACCACTGGTACTACTGCGGTTGATTTTGTTGTCTTATACCACAGAAAAAGGGGGTTATTTGTCAGTATTCATCCTTCTCTAATACCATCGTCTCCATTACTAAAGATTCATATCCCTAGTAAAGGACAAGCTTCTTTACATATTTCTTTATTATTCTTGGACAAGGTTCATTATGTTCTACAATTTCTTATAAACTTATTATCTAATAGCACTTTTATAAAAACTACTAATTTCTATGAAAACTTTTATTCAACTCAAAAAATATTTCAAGATCTGCAAACAAATGCCATGATTGATGTCGTTTATTCCATAGAAGAGCTTTGATTTCAAGGACTCTACCAAGGTTTAAAATTTTTAGTTTGATTTATGATCGGAATCATATCGAAGAGGAGGGTAAATAAGGGGAACAAAAAGAAAGGAAAGAAAAAAATGATAGAAAAAAAAAAAAGAAAAAAATCGGCGCTACCAATCAACCTCATGGCCAACATCGAGGCAGCCTCGTGACCTCATAGAGGCCTCCACGAGGCCATTGCGCTGCCACTCGACATCTGATTCCATAGACTCTACTCAACTTATTTGCACGAAAATCTAATAGAGATGAGGTTCTAATCCCTCTCCATGGAGTGGCTTTTCCTAAAGATGGCATCCACCCTAAACAAGGTGGACCACATAATCCCTTCCTCGACATTCTAAAAACTATACTTTTAATCTATAACAAATGACGAATGACAAACATGTAACTTAGAGGCGAGGCAAGTTATAATGTCTAAGTCGAGAGTGCAAGTGCAACAACGACAACGGTAGACATGATAGGGAGCTCATTGGGCACAATAGCAAATGCAGCAAGCGCAACTAGCAGCGGACATCACAATTGATGAGCCATGAGGATTGATGAGCAAAACGAAAGAACGCAACCCTGGGCATGAGAGAAAGAAGGCAAAGCGGAGCGGACATGATAGCAAGTCCAGTGGCAAAGGTCAACAAATGCTACGACATGGACAGCACTAAGATGCAACAGATGCAAAAATAAATATAACAATAAGTAATGTTGGGCTCGAAGAAGATTAGAATGGCATACTATAGGTAAACATAACAAGTTCTCCACCTAGCTACTACTCTCTCTCCACCCTCTCCTCTCCTCCCCCACCAGCGAGTAAACTTGAGTCTCAAACCATCCTCTCTCTATCGACACATTGATCTAAAGTTGAAGGAATTAGCACCAACAAATAATTATTGAGTATTCATTTGTTTTTCATCATAGTTAACTCCTCAGTTATGATTTTTTTTTAAATTTTAAGTAGATTTAACAAGTTGAATATAAATGATTACTTGAGGTGAAGTGTTAAAGTTACTAAAAGCAAATAGATACTTGCATGAATTAAGTACTAACCAATGTCGGTGGGCACAGGTAAAATTCACCGTCCCGCCCGCCAACTGACATCAACACCGCCTCCACAAGCGTGGTGGCTACTACAACCTCATGGTTTTTTTATTGTTGTTTCCTTTTTAAAATTTTTTATTTTTAAAGGGTAATTCCTTTCCCTTGTTATTTGTTTTCCCTTCTTAATTTTTTTTCCCTCGTTCATTCAGTAATTTTTTTTTCCTCCTTGTTAATTTTTCCCTCCTTTATTCTTTAATTTTTTTCCCTTCCATCGGTCCACAAAAGTAAATAGAGAGAAAAAAAAATACCACTTTAACCTTTAAGAATGGTTAATTATGTTCTCTCCTTCATCTCTTCACAAGTAGAAAAAAAATCATTAATATAAGGATATAGGAGACAGATTATTATGATAATATATATATATATATATATATATATATATATATATATATATATAACTTTATAAAAATACAACTCCTAATGAAATAAGTTATTCTTTATATAAATTTGATTTAATTTTAAATTCATCAAAATAAATTCAAATTAAGCCTAGTTTAAACCTACTTGACCATGGGATGTCTACTTGATGGATTTCAATTAACCCTAAATCGACTTTACTCAATAAGTATCAAACATTTAACGAGACAACATCAAAACCTAAACTCAACATTCAACATCTCAAATATAACACATTAGTAAACACCTATAACAATCAAATATTGATAAAAATATTTTTTAATTAATATATTTTATATTTAAAAAGTTGTTGAAATTGTATCGGCATGACACGATATAGGACTAAAACCGTATTATTCCAATTGCAAAACCAAAACTACAACATAGCTCAAAATTTTAAACAATGGTTACTTGTGTCAGGGGATTAGTGCCATATGATATTAGTAAATATTGATATCTCAATATCAACAAATGGTATTTCTATAATTAAAAGCAAGTAATAGAAATGTTCAAATAAGAATTTGTGTGGGTTAGATATAGCTAAATAACCTTTGACTGACAATTTGTATTACGATAGTTTAATCTTCTCAAGAGAAACATATTACCTGTCATCAAATCAGAAACTTGCTTGATCGGGTTGAGAGTCGTAAAATTGCTAAATCTATCTAGTGGAATTGGAAACATCTGCCATCCATGAAGGGCAGTGCCATCTATGAAAACATTAGACAGTATTCCCTGATTCAAAAGGATGTCAATTAAAATCTCCGTTCAAGAATTTGGACCCAATGAATCAACAAAACTTAACTTTGAAAAAAACAATACTCCATACACTGCAGAAGTTCACAATCTCAAAGATTAGCATTTCAATTACCAACTACAAAAGAACAAAAAGGTATTTGAAGAAGGAAATTTTTTTGTGAAAACATTTCCTTAGTCATTGCAACAATATATTGATATCCAAATTAAGAAAATATGGGACCATTGGGAAAAGTGATAATCTATTTGACCAAAGGATGCCAAAAATAAATGAATGCATTCTCAGTACCTCAATGGAAACAAAACAGAAGAGAATTCTAACCGTGTCATGGAACAACATTGATAAGTGATGCTAGTTTATTTAGATTACAGTAGAAGAATATTGCAGATGAATCAAGAGATTCCAAATAATCTAACTCAAACAATTAAAAGATTACCCAAAGAATTCAGGTTTTAGCAAATTACAAAGTAACAATTCTACATGACAAGGTGATTAAATCTGTAATAAGATTCAGCAGGATCCCATTACTGAAATTTCTTCTTCTAGCTAGTATGGATAAGGGAAACCAAATAGTAATTACAGATGTTGCCATGGCCCATGAATCACATTTTTACCTTCAAACTGATGGATAAATTCTTTGAAGGATTTGTGAATTGATACTCAAATATTCAAGTTGTATAAATTTTGAAGAACAATTGGACATGACAAAATAAGAAATGAGGATGTTAAGGTGGATGTGTGGGCATACGAAGATGGACAAAATAAGAAATGAGAGTATTAGAGAGAGTCGGAGTTGCATCTATTGAGGAAAAACTCCGAGAGACACGTTTAAGATGGTACGGACATGTACTTAGACGACCAATAAATGCTCCAGTTAGGCGATGTGAAACTATGATAAATATGCATATCAAACGAGGAAAAGGAAGATCAAAAAAGACTTGGTTAGCAACAATAAAACAAGATAAAATTTATTTAAATATAGATGATGATATAATAGGAGATAGAGCTCAATGGTGTAAAAGGATTCATACAGCCGACCCCACCTAGTGGGAAAAGGCTTGGTTGTTGTTGTTGTTGTTGTTATTGTTGTTGTAATTGGACATGACCAGGTGATTAAATATTAAGATTGAGCACCACCCAATAACTAAAATATCTTTTGGTAGTCAGGTTAAGATAAATGAAACTAAATAATAATCACGCATGTTATCTTGATTCAAATCCTTACCTTCTGTTGAAATAAAGAGTTTTTAATATTCATAAAATTTCAGGAGAATTACATATGCTTATATAGCCACACAACCCTAAGCATCAACTTATTAACAAAAGATAAAAAGACTTATCTACCCTTGCTTCTCACAACACTCCCCCTCAAGTTGAACATATATATCAAACATGTTTAACTTGCTAAGAGAAGAGTCAAACACAACTTGGGGTATAACTTTTGTAAACATATCAGCAAGTTGATCCTCAGACTTAACATAAGGCAGACATAGCTCTCCAGAATCAAGTCTCTCCCGAATAAAGTGACGGTCAATCTCAATGTGTTTAGTTCGGTCATGTTGTACTGAATTATTTGCAATATTGATTGCTGCCTTGTTGTCGCAATACAACCTGAGAGGTAATTCAACCTTTAATCCTATGTCTGTCAACAGAAAACTCAGCCACAACATCTCTGCAAGACCATGTGTCATTGCTCGATATTCAGCTTCAGCACTGGACCGTGCACAAACATTTTGTTTCTTACTCCTCCAAGTTACCAAATTTCCTCCCAAAAAAGTGCAATAGCCAGAAGTGGACCTTCTATCATCTCGAGAACCAGCCCAGTCTGCATCAGAATAGCATTCCACCTTCAGATCACCACCTCCTTTAAACAGCAAGCCTTTTCCAGGACATGATTTCAAGTACCTTAGAATCCTGTCAACAACCTTCATGTGGATAGTTTTAGGAGCATGCATGTACTGGCTTACTACACTAATAGCATAGGTGATGTCAGGCCTAGTTATAGATAAATAGAGTAATTTTCCAACCAGCCTTTGATACGTTCCCTTTTCCAGACTTGTAAGATCTTCCCCACTAGAACTAGTAAGATCATGATTTACTTCTATAGGAGTAGACGCTGGCTGAGAATCCAGCTTCCCTGTCTCCTTGAGTAAGTCCAACACATATTTTCTCTGACATACATAGATTCCTTCCTTTGATCGAGCGACTTCAATACCCAGGAAGTAGTTCAATGATCCAAGGTCTTTAATTTCAAATTTTGATGTTAACTTGGACTTAAGAGCCTGGATTTCTACCTCATCATCCCCTGTAACTATCATATCATCAACATAAACCAAAAGAATGATAATGCTGTCCTTTTTCCTTTTTATAAAGAGTGTATGATCAACATTCCATTGTTTAAAACCAAACAATATCATGATTTTGCAAAACCTATCAAACCATGCTATGGGAGATTGTTTAAGCCCATACAAAGCTTTTCTTAGCTTGCAAACCTTTCCTTTTGTTTCAATTCCAGGCGGTGACAACATGTATACTTCTTCATAAAGGTCACCATTCAAGAAGGTATTTTTAACATCTAACTGAAATAGAGGCCAATCATATTGAGCAACAAGAGAAAGAATTACCCTGACCGAGTTCAACTTTGCAACTGGTGCGAAAGTTTCCAAGTAATCTACCCCATATGTTTGGGTGAATCCCTTGGCAACAAGTCTGGCTTTATATCTAATCACTTCACCCTCTGAGTTATACTTGATAGCATAGACCCATTTAGAACCAACCAAGTTCTTCCCCTTTGGGGGATCAACTAATTCCCAAGTACCATTTCTGTTAAGAGCCTCCATTTCTTCGTTCATTGCTTCCTGCCACCTTGAATCCCTTACAGCTTCATAATAGGAAGAAGGTATAGCATGGTTTGATAATTGTGAAACAAATGCATGATATGAAGGAGACAAACGAGAGTATGAAACATGGTTGGAGATAGGATGTTGAGTACATGACCTGACACCTTTTCTAACAGCAACCGGAAGGTCCAGCTCGTTCATATTTAGAGGTGCGGTTGGCTCAACTGATGAGGATAACAGCTTCACAGGATCAGGAGCCAAAGCATCCGATTCAACCAGCCGATCAATAGGAGGTTCTTGCTTGTGTCTTCGTCGTTTATAAGTAATAATATTTGGTGAAGACTGTGCTCCCAGTGATGGAGCATCTTTTCCAGTGATGGGGCATCTCTTCTATTTTCTATGACATCCAGTGGAATAGGAGAAGAAACCACTTGAGGAACGACCACTTAAGGCACAAAGGAAGAGGTAATATTCTCCCCCTGAGGATGAGGCTGAGGAGAATAATAAGACTCAGACTCAAAGAAAGTAACATCCTTCAAGATATATCTCGTCCTAGTAATAGGATCAAAGCACTTATAGCCTTTCTAGCAAGTGGAATACCCTATAAAAACTCCTCGTATAGAACGAGGATCAAGTTTAGAGGATTTGGGACCAAGAACATGTATAAAACAAAGTGAACCAAAAACCCGAGGTGTAAGGGAGAACAACTCTACGCTAGGATGAAGAATAGTGAGAGGACACCGGTTCCCGAGACCTTTAGATGGCAATCGATTGATGAGATAAGCAACGGCAAGAGCAGCATCAGCCTAGAAATATTTGGGTAAGTGACGTTGAAATAAAAGTGCACGGGCTGTTTCAAGAATATGATGATTTTTTCTCTCGGCCACTCCATTTTGTTGTGGTGTGTAGGGACAAGATGACTCATGAAGAATTCCTGAGTCTTCAAGAAAAGTATTTAGAGACTGTGCAAAGTACTCACGGGCATTGTCAGAACAAAGAATCTTCACCTTTGAGTTAAATTGGGTTTCAACCATTCTATAAAAATTTTGAATGAGACGAGGAACTTCTTCCCTGGTTTTCATCAAATACAGCCATGTACAGTGGGTGTAGTCATCAATAAAAGATAAAAAATATCGATAGTCATCCAAAGAAGTCACAGGAGAGGGCCCCCACACATCCGAATGAACAAGATCAAATGGAGACAAACTCTTCTTTAAAGACTCAGAAAAATGTGTTCTACAATGTTTGGATAACTGACAGATTTCACATTGAAATGACTGAAGAGAAACAGAAAGGAACAGACTAGGGAATAAAATTTTCAAAGACTGAAAAGACAAATGTCCCAACCGAGAATGCCATAAAAGAATTTCTTGATGCTTAGTTCCCAAACACTTGGCTGTAGATTTCAGAGCAGATATTGTTTCAAGCTGGTAATAATAAAGACCCCCCACTTCACGGCCAGTCCCAATCGTCTGCTTGGTCTCGAGATCCTGGAAGACACAATGATCAGGGAAAAAGGTTACGGAGCAGTGTAGTTGTTTAGTAATGCTACTAACAGAAAGTAAATTAATAGAGACGGAAGGAACGTGAAGTGCAGAGGATAGGAAAAAATGATCTGTAAGTTTTATGGAACCTTTGCCAGCAACAGTGGCTTTGGTTCCATCTGCAATGATCACTTTCTCCTGCCCAGAGGATAAAGAATAAGAAATAAAGGAGTTAGCAGCATTTGACATGTGATCCGTAGCTCCTGAATTAATGACCCAGGGGCTGTAAGAACTGGGACCAATAACACTTAATCCCAGGCCACGGATACCTGTGTGCGCTTGAAATGGAGTAGAATCTGCAGGAGTAGAGGCCGAAGATGAAGCCTGAAGCCGAGAGAGAAGATGTTGGAGGTTAACAATATCAGTAGAAGACAATCCCGTGATAGAGGACACAGAGGAACCAATAGTCTCTTCACTTTCTAACTTTTGGATAGCAATATTACTACTATTAGGAGCCTTCTTAGCATTGTGCTTAAATTTTTCAGGTTTCTTTTCCGGATATTTTTCCCAACAGAAATCTGAATCATGATTAGTTCTCTTGCAGTGCCGACAAAATCTGTCCTCTTGTCTTTTAGTTCCCCCAGGCCGAAACTTATTTGCAGAACCAATAAAGACAGAGGTCTCCCCAATCGGAGGACCTCCAGTGGAAATCCCCTTGTTGTTCATGGTCCTTTTTTTACCTTTTTCACTTAGAATTTTGTAGTAAACCTGTTCTAGAGAAGGAGTAGGATCAAGACCAAGAATTTGCCCTTTTAAACTCTCAAATTTTGCAGTAAGTCCATCTAAAAATTTAATAATTCTGTCTTTTTCCAGAAGCTTTAAATATCTCTGATGATCATCAGTGGAACTCTAATTTTCCATCCGGTAGTAGTCAAACTCATCCCACGGTCCCTTCAGAGTAGCAAAATAGTTGGTGACTGACATAGAACCTTGTTCAAGTTTGACAATTTGACTGCTGATCTGATAAGTACGCAGCATATCATGTCGACGTCCATACATCTGCTCCAGTGTCTTCCACATGTCGTACGCTGTTTTGTTATGAAGAATGACTTGTTTGATACCAGAATTAACAGAGTTAAGCATCCAAGTCATTAATTGAATATTGTCACGTCGCCAAGTGCGAAAACTAGGATCCTTTTCATCTGGTTTCACTTTAGTGCCATGAAGAATATCAAGTTTATCATGGCCTTCGACATAAAGTTCAATAGCAACTGCCCAAGATGCATAATTTGTCTCAGACAATTTTTCTGATACTATCTGAAGACCGGACCCTCCAGTGCCTGCCATTGTGAAAACCGGTTGTACCTGTCCTGAAGAAGACATAGGGTTCGCAGAAATCCCCGAAGTTTCGCTAGCGTTGTCCGCCATTAAAAATTTTCTGGAAGGGGCGGCGACAGTAGGCTGGGCTGAAGAAAAAGAATTCGAGAGAAGGCGAAGTGCAGGAATTCACAGCAGTTTGAAGAAGCTGCTGCTCTCCGGTGACCAGCAGATCACTGCAACCTTGTCGGTGAAGTTGGGGTGGTGGCAACCTTGTGGGCACCTTCGGGAAGAAGATCTGCACGTGGCAGAGAGAAGGGAAGAAAGCTTGGTCAGCGCCAGGAGATCGCGATGAAGAAAGGAAGAGGAAAGCTTGGTCGGCGCTAGGGCAAAGAGGAAGAAGATGCGCCGACGGCTAGGGTTAGGGTTAGAGATCGGAACTTTGCTCTGATACCATGTTGAAATAAAGAGTTTTTAATATTCATAATATTTCAGGAGAATTACATATGCTTATATAGCCACACAACCCTAAGCATCAACTTATTAACAAAAGATAAAAAGACTTATCTACCCTTGCTTCTCACAACACCTTCCAACTGGTATGAATTCTCGATTAATTTTTATCAGTATAGTGATAACATTTATAACAATGTTAAAGATAATAGTTCATTATCATCAAGTTATGTCAGTCCACACTAATTGGAGCCAGCTACATATATTGCTCATAGAATGATAAATTAATCTAAAACCCATTTCCCAAATCCCTTGAAAGGAGGGCAAGAACCATGTTTGTTTCATTTCCTTCCTGTATCTATTTTTTGTGATGAGGTAGAAGACAGTAAGTAACCATAACAGGAAGCATGAAAAAGTGTATTGCTTCGTCCAGGTAATAGGCCCACTAGTCACCATATTCTCCTTCCCTTTGATGGTTGCTCCTTGTGACTTGATTAGATGCCAATCCTCTTCTACTCTAATATTTAGTCTATTGGCTAGTGGAGTCAAGTTCTCTATAGTTTGACGGACTGTGCATGATTATTGACAAAAGCCAATAAAATCAAATAATGTAATCGAGAACATCAATTGGCATATCTAGTGTCTAATATGATCTGTGAGGCTCAAAGAACTAGGAGCATATACAGTCTAATAATATGCAAACAAAAACAAGATTTGCTTTTATAACAACGGCTCAATTCAGGGCAGCCTAAGAGAATAGCATCTAACACATAGGTTGATATGTGAAGCAATGATTCTTAGGCCTATCTTCAGCACTTAGATGCACATATTACACAACTAGAAAATTTGCAAGTTCAATATTTAACAAAATTGTCTGTATTTTATTTATTGAATTACCTTCTTATCAGAGATGTATTGACCATAATTTACACGACCCAAGTTTTCCACCTGCATTTAAGATCAAATTAAAAGTTAAAATAATTAATAACACAATTTTAAACAAACTCTTGCAAGATGTTAAACAAAGACAACTAATGTAAGTGGCAATTCCTTTTTGTTTGGGGTGACCACTTCATGAATATCGAGTGCTCTGTGAATCTAGACTCTAGTTACCATACAAGTATGAATTCCAAAGATTAAGCCAAAATATATCTGAAATGATAAGAGTATTGTACAGCACTTCCAGCATGCACAGAAAAGCAATGATTCAGCAAATGTCACTAACATAGTTTGAAATCTCATACCATATCTGAAACGGTCGAAACATATCGTTCCGGTAAATCACCGGAACTCAATACACTCGGCACTAAGGTTCAAAATCCTGAGTCATACTTGTATTTTCTGTCTTTGAATAGAAAGATATTGTTCTAGTATCGTGTCGACGATCCATGCATGGTGGGTGACAAATTGGAAGATTGAAAAAGGAGATGAACAAAGAAAGAAGGCATTGTCTATGCTAAGTGGTATCAAATTTTGATAATTTACTATGTTTCGACTGTTTCGCCTGGCATGGTACAAGATTTAAAACCATGCTCGCCCTGGCATGGTACATAGTAAAGGGCTTAGGAAACTTAGAATCTAACCTAATTATGCTTATGTTGTTCCTTGAAATAATTGCTATGAAATTTGTTTAGGGTTCTCATGCTTTTATGACACTTGAACCCTAAATTCAAGCCTTACAAGTTTCGGCCACAATCATGTTTAAGGGCTTAGGAAACTTAGAATCTAACCTAATTATGCTTATGTTGTTCCTTGAAATAATTGCTATGAAATTTGTTTAGGGTTCTCATGCTTTTATGACACTTGAACCCTAGATTCAAGCCTTACAAGTTTCGGCCACAATCATGTTTAAGGGCTTAGGAAACTTAGAACCTAACATAATTATGCTCATGATGTTCCTTGAAATAATTGCTATGAAATTTGTTTAGGGTTCTCATGCTTTTATGACACTTGAACCCTAGATTTAAGCCCTACAAGTTTCGGCCACAATCATGTTTAAGGGTCTAGGAAACTTAGAACCTAACCTAATTATGCTCATGTTGTTCCTTGAAATAATTGCTATGAAATTTGTTTAGGGTTCTCATGCTTTTATGACACTTGAACCCTAGATTCAAGCCTTATAAGTCTCGGCCACAACATGTTTAAGGGCTTAGAAAACTTAGAACCTAACCTAATTATGCTCATGATGTTCCTTGTAATATTTGCTACGGATTTGGTTGAGGGTTCACGTGCTTGAATGATAATTTTTAACCCAATGTAATGCTTGTTAAGTTTCGGCCAGGATGAGTATATAAACTTAGGAAACCTAGAACCCTACCTAAACATGCTCATGATGTCTCCTTATGGTATATGATATGATATTGGTTTAGGGTTCACATGCTTGTATGTGGTTTTCTTACCTAAATCTCAACTATATGTTTCGGCCACTATATGACATTAGGGTTAGAAATCTAAATACGTTTCCCATGTATCTCACATGCAATGTTTTATGATATGGTAAGAGCTTGCTATGCTTTTATGTTTAAATTATGTACACTTACGATCTATGTATGATGGTAACCCTTATGCTGTGTGATCCGGCAGTAAGAATGGGGGACCCACAGATAGGGTCCCGTCCGAGCGGAACCCGAGATTACCCAGCCAAAGGTTTGGGTTTCCGACGCCAGAGGACCGGAGTCGAGTGGCCGAGCGGAGGTGTCCGCTCGGCCGAGGGCAGAATCGCCGAGCGGAGGTGTCCGCTCGGCCGGAATTGTGGCGAGGGAACAGTGATTAGCCGAGCGGCCTATTCGCTCGGCTCGGGATATGATATGTCAGCAAAGGCATGATGATTAGACTGTACGCAAGATGGCACTATTAAAGGCCCCATCATCACGTCACGGAAAGGTTGATACAGTAGTGATATGGCCTTATGGATGCCCTTCTGACAGGCCCACACCTAGGCATGGTCGAGAGCAGGTGATTGTATCAACAGTATGGTCTTATGGATGCCCTTCTGACAGGCCCACACCTGGGCATGGTCGAAAGCAGGTGATTGCTTCGATTGGTGTGCCCAGGCTCCTTTGAAAGGTCTATATAAGGCCTCCACTTCTTCAACCGAAGGTACGCTAGTCTTCATCCTGCAGCCACTTTCTTCATCTATTCCCTCGCCTGACTTGATCGTCGGAGGGCCGTCGCCGGGACACCCCCCCGGCTCGGTTTTGTTGCAGGTTCGCCGGAGCACTCGAGGATCCAGCAGGCAGCGCCACATCCCCAGCGTTCGTTGACCCCTGGTTCGGACAGGATCACTGTGCTATGTGCCCAAGTTATGCATGCTATTTATGATGAGCTGTGTGCCCAATTTATGCATGATATTTATGATGAGCTGTGTGCCCAAATTATGCATACTATTTATGATGAGTTGTGTGCCCAAACTATGCATGTATGTGCGGTGTGCCCAAATTTTACATACCATTATGATGAGCTGTGTGCCCAAATTCTATATGATATGATATGATAAGAATTATGATGTGCATGAAAAAACAAGAACCATGATATGTATGACATGATACTTTACTTTATATGGCTTGTACCAAGGGTGGGCTCCATAAGTGCCCCGGGGTCGATGGACTAAGAAACGGGCCTCGTTAAGGATGGGCTCCTAAGTGCCCCTAGGTCGATGGACTAAGAAACGGGCCTAGTATGTATGCCTTGTAGGGTTCAAGACTTGCTACCTTGGACCTACATAGGACGCGCGCATTTATGTATGTGGTACAAGCCGGGGCCCCAATCATGTTATGATTATGTTTAAGTATGTAAGTAATAAGTTTTCAAAGGACATGTTGCATATACTATTGCATGAATCATATTTTTGAAAGTCATCTCGCATAACACTTTATGATTATGTTACGATATACCATGATGCTTATGACATATCATGATAAAATCATAAGGTGCATTCTAACATAACATGACCATGATCATAACCTATCATAACATAATCATAAAGTTCATCCTAACATAACATGTCATAATCATAAGCATCATGGTATATCGTAACATAATCATAAAGTGTTATGCGAGATGACTTTCAAAAACATGATTCATGCAATAGTATATGCAACATGTCCTTTGAAAACTTATTACTTACATACTTAAACATAATCATAACATGATTGGGGCCCCGGCTTGTACCACATACATAAATGCGCGCGTCCTATGTAGGTCCAAGGTAGTAAGTCTTGAACCCTACAAGACATACATACTAGGCCCGTTTCTTAGTCCATCGACCTAGGGACACTTAGGAGTCCATCCCTGACGAGGCCCGTTTCTTAGTCCATCGACCCCGGGGCGCTTATGGAGCTCACCCTTGGTACAAGCCATATAAAGTAAAGTATCATGTCATACATATCATGGTTCTTGTTCTTTCATGCACATCATAATTTTTATCATATCATATCATATAGAATTTGGGCACACAGCTCATCATAATGGTATGTAAAATTTGGGCACACAGCACATACATGCATAGTTTGGGCACACAGCTCATCATAAATAGTATGCATAATTTGGGCACACAGCTCATCATAAATATCATGTATAAATTGGGCACACGGCTCATCATAAATAGCATGCATAACTTGGGCACATAGCACAGCATAAGGGTTACCATCATACATAGATCGTAAGTGTACATAATTTAAACATAAAAGCATAGCAAGCTCTTACCACATCATAAAACATTGCATGTGAGATACATGGGAAACATATTTAGATTTCTAACCCTAATGTCATATAGTGGCCGAAACATATAGTTGAGATTTAGGTAAGAAAACCACATACAAGCATGTGAACCCTAAACCAATATCATATCATATACCATAAGGAAACATCATGAGCATGTTTAGGTAGGGTTCTAGGTTTCCTAAGCTTATATACTCATCCTGGCCGAAACTTAACAAGCATTACATTGGGTTAAAAATTATCATTCGAGCATGTGAACCCTAAACCAAATCCGTAGCAAATATTACAAGGAACATCATGAGCATAATTAGGTTAGGTTCTAAGTTTCCTAAGCCCTTAAACATGTTGTGGCCGAGACTTATAAGGCTTGAATCTAGGGTTCAAGTGTCATAAAAGCATGAGAACCCTAAACAAATTTCATAGCAATTATTTCAAGGAACAACATGAGCATAATTAGGTTAGGTTCTAAGTTTCCTAAACCCTTAAACATGATTGTGGCCGAAACTTGTAGGGCTTAAATCTAGGGTTCAAGTGTCATAAAAGCATGAGAACCTTAAACAAATTTCATAGCAATTATTTCAAAGAACATCATGAGCATAATTAGGTTAGGTTCTAAGTTTCCTAAGCTCTTAAACATGATTGTGGCCGAAACTTGTAAGGCTTGAATCTAGGGTTCAAGTGTCATAAAAGCATGAGAACCCTAAACAAATTTCATAGCAATTATTTCAAGGAACAACATAAGCATAATTAGGTTAGATTCTAAGTTTCCTAAGCCCTTAAACATGATTGTGGCCGAAACTTGTAAGGCTTGAATTTAGGGTTCAAGTGTCATAAAAGCATGAGAACCCTAAACAAATTTCATAGCAATTATTTTAAGGAACAACATAAGCATAATTAGGTTAGATTCTAAGTTTCCTAAGCCCTTTACTATGTACCATAATTACATACAAGATGTAAAAAATCTTCGTCATTTGGAACTTTACTATGACCTTCAAATTCATCATAGATTGGTTCTTTAGAGCTTCCACTATCAACAAGTTCATATTGTTGTTGTTGTTTATACTTTAATACTTTTTTGCCATCAAGTTCCTCTTTCATTGCACGATAAACTTCTTGAGAAACTTTTGGACAATTAGAAACATTCAGATATCCACCAGCAAGATATTGTTTTAAGCATGTGACTCTACCGTCGTGTCGAATCATATCGCAATGCAAACATTGCCAATGGAATCGATTTTCTAATCGACGTGTCTCCAAGTTGGATCATGAGATTGTTGTTTTAGTGTCATTACTTATGCATTATAAAAAATTAAGAATAATAACAACATCAAGAATATCTTTGTCATTGAAAACTTACAAACTAAGTATATAAAAAGCAATTTACTGAAAGCAATCTTCCATAACACATTTTTATAAAGTAAACTTAAAACAATCTCCTTGGAATATTAATTCAATTTTCTCAATTTAGAATAATCATAAGTGCACAAGATTATAAATATTTTATTAGGAATCTTAAACTTGACAGCATATTTTTATCAAAATTTCTAAAATAAAGTACAGATAAATTTCCTAGGCAGATCAAGTAGAGACATTCTAAGACAAAAATAGATCTTTCATATGTTTTGGAAGCAAGAATTCTAAAAGTGAAAAAAAATAAATAAATAGCTTAATATTCATGGATCCAAATTTTAAATTTATTCTAGGACAAGAAAAATATTATATATAATAAGTATATAAATTAATAAAAAATGATACTTTATATATAATAATTATATAAATTAATTAATTATTTATATATTAAATTATTAATTTAAATAATCTATATTTAAAATGGTAAAAAAAATCAGAATATCAATTAAATAGTAAAACAATAATAAAAAATTAAAAAATTATCATAATATAAATCTGATTTATTAAAAAAAATATAGAATTTTTAAATAAAATTTAAAATAGTAAAAATTATTTTCAGAATATTAATTAATAAAAGTTTTTAATTTTAAATATATTTTTGGGATAATTTAATTAGGATTTATGAAAGCCTCTATGAAATATCACACCTAAGTTGTGAAATATTTGAATTAATTAAATCATTGGTTTAATTTTCGATGAATAGAAATGTCTCGCGGACGCGATGTCGGAGGCGTCCCACGACGATTCTGGCAATACTTGCAATGCCACGCCTCCGACCCACCGTAACTTTCGCACCTTGGCTTTTGCGAAGAGGGATCGAAGGCGCCTCTAGGACACTTGGTCCCACGATGCCTCCAACAGCGCCGGAGGAGTTCTGCGACATATCCGACGCCTCCGATAAGGCTCTGTCTCCTCCGGTACGCCGCCTCTACTCGTTTAGGTCAAATTGAAATCATACCCATCTCGAGAGTGGTCGTCGCCTCGTTGTTGCCTCACTGTCACTTCGCTGCTACCTCCCCACTACTGATGATCGCTCGTTGTCGTTGCCACCTACATTTATAGCGTTTTTTTATTAATCGATCGATAGAAAGAATTGAATTGATTCCTTCTGTCACGATTCTTTCCGTCCCGCGACACGCAATTCCTTCTGTCACGCGATACAACTCCATCTGTCGCGTGACACACACGATGTTGCACGAAATTATCCGGCATCCTGTGCTGGTTTCGCTCTAGCAGCAGAACGGTAAAAACCATCTGTGTCGGGCAACACAGAACGGTATTTTAATTGTTGGTTGTAGGTAATGCATGTCAAAACAAAATTTTAAGAGTTGATGTTGATTTTATAGTGGATGCTATGACACCAATAAAGTTCTGGGAAAAAAAAATAAACTATACATGGATTGTGTGTGAGTTTTTATTAGAACTTTGTGAAATCATTTTCTTAATTAATAAAATTGTCAAAAGAAGTGTTCTTTATGTCATTAAAAACAGATATAGGTTACAAGTTCTTTTGGCATGGTGTGCCAAGTGTAAAAATGTGCATCCTAAAAGCAACAACTGATATGCATACCAGAATAAGTAAGCTGCTATTTGAGGAACAAGAGATTTTGGGAATCAGAAGTTCCCTATTCGACCATCTTTCAATTACACCAATGTATATAGGATGGCCTCCAGCTTTGTCCAAACCACATGAAACAAAAACTTGGGCTCTATCGTGCACCTGCCAGCAAATTTACAGTGTATAAATGTCTTCATTTTGCAGTGATAAGTTTGGAATTTTATAATGGAAAAAAATTTATAGATTAGAATGAAAAATGCAGTATAAAGAAGCTAAATGGGACCTAGAAATTTTGAGTTTTCAACCTTCAGAATTTTTAGGATGCTACTTCTTTTCCTTGGAGGTAATTTAGACGCATACAACATAAATCCAAACATCTGAAGACAAGAATAAAATATTAGAATTAAGAAGGTATATGACTCAAAGTAGTTGAAAACTAGAGCAAATGGACGAACCAAAATATGCAACGACATTTTAGGTGGACCATACCTGGCCAACTGTCTCCATCGTCATAGGATGTTCACTTTTGACTACCATGGTTGAATCATATATGTCATTGAGAACCTCATTAAAAGAGGCAATCTTATGGAGATCAACTAAGCCATATCCTAATTTTTTATTATCAGGAGGGGCACGAGGCAGAACTACTCCACTGTACTTCTGAATAACTCTCCTTATTGCTGCAATGACACAACATTGAACCTAAAACTTCATATATCCATGGAATGTGATTCTAATACTTGGAAAAGGGAACACTCATAAATAAGAAAATCTCATAATAGTGGAACAAGTACTTATTCATCAGAAACAATATACCAAAGTCAAGTGAAATTGTAGACCTTGGAAAAAGGGCTGCCTTCTTTTTACACAAGCACACTACAGTACATTGTCAGGCAGATATAGAAAATATGTACAGTTATACCTGCTACCAACTAACTTATTCCTTCATTTCTTTTCAAAATATTGTTAGAGGTGACAACTAGCATACTTAGTAAGGGTCTTAGAATTTTGTTGATGGCCTTGGGTTCAAATCTTGCCTTCATCTCTCGACTTTGACCCTTTCTCTAGGAACAAAAGCATAAGCAAGTTTATTTTCCAGTTCTTATAAAATGGACTAGGATTGAACAAAAATTAGAAGAGAGAGCCGACCTTGGACAATATAGGTAAAAGAATATAGAATATGGACAGTCTAGATTAGAAGATGCAGGTTATGGAGAACTACCCTTACAATAAAGGCCCTATTTCTATAACTAAAACCCTAAGTCTGACAGGTCAAAATGGAGCCATTTCATAGAGTACTTAATACTGAGTCCCATCTTCTTCAACGCTTAAGTTACACACATCGAGGAGCACAATGTTCACCAGATAGACCGCAAAAGTTAACTGGAAGATAAACTAAAAGTCCTAATACATGATAAATGTGATTCCAATTGTTAATCGAGGCAACATCAAAGAAACAATAACCAATTGATTATATAAACAGGACATGCCTTCATATTTTGGATTGCCCACGTCACCGGACTCCTTGATTGGAGCATCCTAAATTACCAAAAAAAAAAAACATAAAAAAGTCAAACTGAATATAAGTACACTTGCAATTTCCAGTTGGCATACATAATCGTAGGACGTAAGATCTGCCTTATAATCAGATTCATTCTGACCAGTGTTTGCACCACTGTAAAATCCAAAATTAGTTCCACCATGAGCCATCTGAAAAATTGAGATAGTCAATCTTATTAGAGTGCGAGAGAGCTAGTTTAGCTGATCCAGAAATTTCGGCAAACATACATAGAGTACAACAGAACCATTCCTAGATAAAATCTTTTCTAAAGCAGCAGCAGTATAATTGGCATCGGTTTCTGCAATCTTCTCTCCCCAGTGGGTGAGCCATCCTGTATAGAATTCCCTGCAAAAAAAGCTCCCAACAACAGAATAATATTGAGGTAAAACAGGTAAGCAACTGAACATATACTAACGCTGAGAGAGGAGGTGATTTTCCAGGGGCATTATATTCCTTTTGCAACTGAAATATAGGCCATGGATTCTCACCAGTTGAAAAGTCGACCGCTGCACATAACCAAGAAAATCATATTAACATGCACAAAATGTATTAAGTATTTGTTATAGTATGTAAACTTATTGTATCTTTCATTAATGCACACACACACACACGTAGACATTGCCACTGGAGACAGCAAGGCAAAATTATAAAAAATATATAAAGCAAACTAATTATCAAGCTCATGCTTAGACCAACACTATTGAAGGCTAAAAGAAGAAAGGAATGTTATCACTAACAAAAGCTGCTACAAACTGATGATGCATAATAGGTTTAAAGAAAAAGATATAAATATGCATTATCCTCTCATCCAAAGAACCCCATATAATCAATCATCTTAATTGAAATCACTTTTGCTGGCAGGTTTTTTTTCAGCTTGCTTAGTCACATTTCTATGCAGATGAACATCCTTAAGACAAACTTACTCCATTATTCAAGTTCTATGGTTGGCATGTTGAAAATATAATATTCTGGACTGTGGACTTTATGGGCTTCCAAGAAAAAACGACATAATTTGGTCGAAACTAAGCCAAGAACCTTTTGCAGCTCAAAAGTGACAAGTTATAAGGTACACAACCTACACTTAAAGCACAGAAAAAATTATAATTAGTGTGCTTGGTTGGGATGACCCAGTTTGTTCTAAGGTAATCCATTTCCGTCCATAAGAACAACCATGTAGTCAGTTCTAGAAAATTTTCCTTTTCATTAGCCTATCAACTTTAATAAAATAGGAAAATTTCAGGAATTTTTCTACCATTTCTTTAGTCAATGAGGAAAGAAAAGAGCAAGATTATAATTACATGGCTTGCTCCAACTCCCAGAATCACACATGGACCTGGCTATGCGCCAACGATTTCTCAAAGACAACCACTGTATAGGTTGACAAATTTCAAAGGAAGAGAAGACTTTATCTTGAAATTTATCACATTCAAATATCTCAGTCACAAGAAATTTAACCCCAATCAGCTCACATATCCTTGAATAGGATTTCCAACAAGCTCTTTCTTATTTTGTTTTATCTTATTTTATTCTTATTTAGTCTTCTCTAAAGAATCCTAGAAACAGCCTCTTGCAAAAAACAGGTAAGGCTGCGTACAATGAATCCTTCCCCGGGACCCCGAATGGCAAGAGCTCTCTGTACACCGGCTGCCCTTTTTTAGTCTTCTCTAAAGAATAATCAAGATAGATAACATATTCCATCACAAGAATAAAAGATGGTTCCACATAAAATAATAAAATAAAATTCCCATAGAAACAGCAATGTCACTATCAGACCAACCTATTAGTATGATCTTATTGCAGACTGAGTCTCCAAAAGAGATCAAAGTTAGACAATGTGATTGTGAATAAAAGTTTCCATTAAGAGAAAAGAGTTTGGTGGAGAGAGAAGGCATGTGTCCTTTTATTCTGAACTTCACCTGAAAAAACAC
Organism: Zingiber officinale; assembly: GCF_018446385.1. Classification (NCBI taxonomy): domain Eukaryota; kingdom Viridiplantae; phylum Streptophyta; class Magnoliopsida; order Zingiberales; family Zingiberaceae; genus Zingiber; species Zingiber officinale. Next base: position 115,164,929 of record NC_055987.1, read on the forward strand.
CTTTCTCAGGGATTGTTCCATTATCTAGAGTGTCTCTAGAACCGCCATCTGTAGTATACCTACAAGAAAATTCAGATGTAAAATTGTTATAGTTGTCTGAAGTATCACCATAAATAGCCTTTAGCTGGTATTATAGTGGCATAAAAACCAAAATAGATGAAATATTTGGATATTTGGTATAACTAAGGGGTACAGCTGATAAAAAAAATTTGAAATTTAATCTAAACAACCAGTCGACAAGGTGACCTGTCATGTGCTGTGTTGTCCTTCAAGTTGTTCATTTGGCATGTTTCTAGCATCTGTGGGTTGTGATTCTTGAGAAATATGATTTAGCAAGTTACTACAATGCCCTATTGGCCTTTAGCAGGAGAAAATAAATTGATTTTTTTGGGTAATGCCTTGTAAATTTCGGTGGGAGATCACAAATTAGATCTTATGTTGGAGCATTCCTTTAGGTTGTTTTGAGTACATACTTGTCTATTATATATAAAACGAGTTACATAACTAAATATTCGTACTTTGAGAGATGGACCAGCTTCTTTGCTTCAGCGGAAATAAGGAGGGAAGCTCCAATTCGGCCAAAATGGCATCAATTTGACCACGGGGAATTGGAAATGAGGGATTACTTTCCTAGACATTCCTCATAAACTTATTTTCCCCCTCATACTTCTAATATAGAAAACATGGCCATAAAGTTGCATCGTGTCATATGTGTTAGATGACGCTGAGTATTTTAGAACACTGAATCCTAGTAGAGAATGGATAAACTTGAGACATCACTGTGTTTGACACATTACATTTGTAGTTTGACATAAAATTCTCTTATTTCCATTGATAGGATATCCTCCTTATATATAAAGATAAATCCCTTAAAATTAAGAATGTGATAAATATGAGCTAATTATAATCCATCTAGGAAATAGATTACAAAATAGGGATAAAATAACAAGTTTCCTAGTTTGAATTTCAACACTCCCCCTCAAGCTAGGCAATAAATGCTCTCCAAAACCATATTCAAGCTCAGTTCGATGATGTTGGAACAGTGTCTTTGTCAAAATGTCAACTGCATGGAGCCCGAGAGCTCACCAAACCCTAGGTGATTGAGTGTGACCGATGACCTTAGCCCGGGAGCTCATCAACCCTACGTGATTATGTTTATGACTGTATATGTTCATGCTCATGATTATGTTTACTTCCATGCTTAACTTATTTGCATGTTGATGTTTATGCTCGTATGCTTATGTACATGCTCATGATTAAGTCTATTCTTATGTGTATATTTATGTCATGCAAGTATGTTTATTTCTGTGCTTACGTATATGCTCATAATTAAATCTATCCTTGTGTTTGTGTTTATGCCATGCAAACATGCTTACGCCTATGCTTATGTACCTGCTCATGATCAAGTCTACTCTTATGCTTAGCTTATCTACATGCTTATGTTTATTCTCTCATGCTTATGTCGATGTCTATACTTATGTTCATGGTATGCTAATAGGAAAGTCCTAAGTAACCTAGCATGCATTTCCCTTGGTACACTAGATTATAGGCACTAACTACTGCATAACACAGTTTTGAATATGCTGAGTCTCTCGCTTCACAGATTTAAACTTTTTTTCAAATAATGGGACGAATGAGACAGGGGGTGTTGACCTGTAAGCCAGCTCGGGACAATGGTTGTACAACCCCAAGACCATCCAGTTTAGTTCCCGTATTAATTAGGTGTTTTCTTTGAAGAATAAATTCCGATCTGTATGACTAGTACCAAAGGTCATTAATAATTTATGTTTTAAGAGCTATCTATGTATCTTAGTTGAATTGAGAACCATTATGAAAGTATGTATGTGTGTGTATATATATATATATATATATATATATATATATATATATATATATATATATATATTAATGAAAAAAAATTAGGGACGTCACAAGTGACCTTATCCTTACGGCTATTGGGTCATCGGTAGGTGTTATGCAAAGGTTGGCAGATTGGTTTAAGCATAATGAAGGTGTGGCCAGGGTTTATGACTTCTTTAGGCATCCCAGTCCTAAGAAGTCCAAGGTGCGGACAATGTGGAAGACCTACATCCAGCCCAACCATGCAATTACGCTTTAGATGTTGGCTCAGAGGTGACTGCTCGCCAGAGATAGACTTAACTATTTAGAGGATCGTTGTTGTGCCTTTTGTAGGCGAGAGATGGAGACGCAAGAGTACTGGTTCTTTGGGTGTCCTCTTGTTGCAGTCTTATGATAGAGGATCCGAGAGTGGCTACAAATGGAGCAAGAGAAGTCTACCTATCAACGGATGCTGTGAGTCTTCAGATATTTCTTTTGAGGAGGTCGTCTCTTGACTTAAGCTAGACACCTTGCGATGTCTACTTTGATACATTTTGTATGGAGAGAGAAGAATAGTTGTATCTTTGATGAGGGACAGTTGGAGAGTGAGAGGATCTTTAGAAATTTACAAATCCATGTTTACAGATCATTAGGAGTGTTGTCTGATATGATATTACATCAAACATAAAGTGCAGCTGTAGTGTTCAAAATTCGAACTTATTTAATTAAGAATATTTATTGGATTAAATTGTAATTCAGATTTCTTTAATTAAGAGGATTTATTGGATTAATTATAATTTAATTAGATTTTGAATTTATTTTATTAAGGATATCTATTGGTTTAATTGTAATTAATTAGAATTCATATTAAGAATTTATTAATTTAAATAAATGGATTTAGTTAAGACTTAATTATGAATTTATTTATCAATTATATTAAGGAGATAGTAGAATACGGATATGTATAAAATTTATAAAGACTTGAATTTTATTATAGGTTATTCATCTAACTAATATGGAAATAAAATAAGATATATAAAGTGTAATTACAAAGAATAAATAAAATTAAATAGGTAGAACTATATATGGAATTAGATAAACCATGGAACTTAGTTTCTATTAAAACTTGATATTTAGTTTTATAAAAAAAACAAAGTGAATGATAAGTCACGAATTTTTTTTATATGTAGATAGATATGGAAATTTTATAATCATGGAAATATGTTTTTATTTAAACTTGATGTTAAGTTTTATGAAAATAAAATAAATAACTTAGCAAATTTTTATATGTTGCGAATTTTTAAAGATAGATATGGAAATAGAAATTTTAGACCAAGTCCTAAGTCCCCTCTCTATTTAAACCTTACCTTCAAAAGCCCTCTCTTGGTGTTGATTGTCACCAGCCCTAGGGAGATCTCCTCACCCTTTTATTTCTCCATCGGTGCTAGGATTTTCAAGGAAGACAAGAAGTGGGTGGCTAAGTACTTAAGGCATGTTCTCAACCATGTTATTGTTTTAGTTTAGCTTCTATAACCTTGTATGGGTTCGGATTTTAAAGCTTGTAAGTTCGGTTTGTTTTCATGCTAATGATATTATGTTTTGACCTTTATAAATTGTGCATGTTCTCAACCATGTTATTGTTTTAGTTTAGCTAAAGCTTGTATGGGTTCGGATTTTAAAGCTTGTAAGTTCGGTTTGTTTTCATGCTAATGATATTATGTTTGACCTTTATAAATTGTGCATGTTCTCAATCATGTTATTGTTTTAGTTTAGCTTCTATAACCTTGTATGGGTTCGGATTTTAAAGCTTGTAAGTTCGGTTTGTTTTCATGCTAATGATATTATGTTTTGACCTTTATAAATTGTGCATGTTCTCAACCATGTTATTGATTTAGTTTAGCTTCTATAACCTTGTATGGGTTCGGATTTTAAAGCTTGTAAGTTCGGTTTGTTTTCATGCTAATGATATTATGTTTTGACCTTTATAAATTATGCATGTTCTCAACCATGTTATTGTTTTAGTTTAGTTTCTATGTCTTGTGTAGTTTCGGATTTTATAGCTTGTAAGGTTAACTTGTTTTCCTTGCTATGATACAATGTTTCGGACCATATGAATTGTGCATGTTCCCTACCTTGTTAATGTTTTAGTTAGCTTCTATAATTTGTGTATTTCGCATAACATGGTTGATGTTATTGTTTGTTGTTTTAACATTCATAAAGTTTCTTCATTTTTTTTATGCATATAATGATCATAAAAATTAGAGAACTCATGGTTATTGGATGAAGAATATTTAGATGAATTAAATATGAAATTAAAGTCATTTAATTGATGGTAAAAATGTTAGGTTCCCTCATGCTTCATAAAATCGGAACATTGGTTGTTGTTTTAACATTCATGAAGTTTCTTTATACTTTTGAAGCTTATAATGACCTTAAAAAAATTAGAGAACTCATGGTTATTGTATGGAGAACATTTAGGTGAATTAAATCCGAATTTAATGTCATGTAATTGTTGGTGAACACGTTAGGTTCCTTCATGCTTCATAAAATCGGAACAAATTGCTTGTTGTTTTAACATTCATGAAGTTTCTTCATACTTTTGAAGCTTATAATGACCTTAAAAATTAGCTTATAATGACCTTAAAAATTAGAGAACTCATGGTTATTGTATGGAGAACATTTAGGTGAATTAAATCCGAATTTAATGTCATGTAATTGCTGGTGAACACGTTAGGTTCCTTCATACATCATGAAATCGGAACATTGGTTGTTGTTTTAACATTTCATATAGTTTCTTCATTCTTTTGATGCATATAATCACTCCTAAAATTGTAGAACTCATGGTTACTATATGGAGAACATTTACGTGAATTAAATCTGAATTTAATGTCATTTAATCACTGGTGAACATGTTAGGATTCTTCCCGCTTCATTAAATTGGATCCTTATTTGTAGTTTTAACTTTTTATGTAGTTTCTTCATTTTATTGATGCATACAATGACCCTTAGAATTATGGAACTCATGGTTACTATATAGAGAACATTTTAGGATATTTTATCAAAATTTAGGGTCCCTTAAATACTGTGAAAATATGTGGGGATCTTCATATTCCATGTATTAAGGTCATAGAATGATCTTGTTGACATGCTAATTGTTTAATATCACATGTTATAGCTTAAATTTCATGATAAATGTTAGGAAATCAGTAACCTTAACAACTCATCCTAGTGATAATGATAATGATAAAAATCGAATACGGATACCGTGAGGGAAAAGATCCCAGAGGGATCCCGTTTACGGGACAAGGCCCAGAGGGAGCCCAATATCGGATAAGTTGACTGTGACAAAATGATTATAATAATGATTTATGGGAATACTGTGAGGGAGATGGCCCCAAAGGGACCCCGTTTACGGGCCAAAGCCCCAGAGGGAGTCCAACATCAGATTTCCATAGGCCACGGCCCAATGACAAAAGGGTTGCTAGAGACCCCGCAAACAATAGGCCAAGACATAGTAACGAAAAAGTGGTTGTTGATGTCCCGTCGCCTGGTACCATGATTTTACAGCTGAAATTGATCAATCGACCATATGATAATAGCTAGTCAATGTCAACGATCCAAACTTGCCTTAAAAAGATTTTATGATATGCTTATGTTCATGTTATGCTATGTATATGTTGAGGTTCATGATATGCTATGTTTATGTTCATGTATGCTATAAATATGTTAAGTTCGTGATATGTTATATTTATATTCACGCTATGCCATGTACATGATTGGGTTCATGTTCAGGTTCATGTTATGCCTACGTTCATGATTACGCTTATGTTTATGTTCATGTTTCTGTTTAGGATTATGTTTATGTTATGTTTATGCTTATGTCTATGGACATGCTTGTGATCAAGTCTTTCATTATGCTTAGTTCATCCACCATGCCTACCTTTATGTTGTCACGCTTATGTCACTGCCTATGTTTATGATCATAGTATGTAAGTAGGGAGATCCTAAGTTACCTTGGATGTGGTTTCCCTTAGTACACTAGATTATAGACGCTAACTAATGCATAACACTGTTTTGAACATGCTGAGTGTCTCGATTCACAGTTTATAACTTTTTTTTTCAAACAATGAGACGAACGAGACAAGAGGCATTGACCAGTGAGCCGGCTCAGAACAGAGGTAGTATAACCCGAAGACCATCCATTCTAAATTCCGCATTTAGTTATGTTTTCTTTCGAATCGTCTATGTAATTTTATTTGAAGTAAGGAACCATTATGGAAGTATGAGTAAGTGACGTCCGCAGATTATGTATTATATATATGTAAAAAAAACGAGGGGCATTTCAGCAGCTAGTTACCGAGTATTGTATTTTGGATTTGCATTGATATAGACATTTTACTTATAAAAAAAAGGTCAATCTAAGTTAGCAACAATAGATAGTAATACTCTGATGATATTTAGTTTTGCAACTGGTGCAAAAGTTTCTTAATAGTCAATCTCATAGGACTGGGTGTAACCTTTTCCCACCTATCAAGCCTTGTATCAATTTATGTAAACCTGACTACAGTTCGAAACCGACGGTTCGATGATTCGGAACCACCAGTTCGACAATTCCTGATAGGTTGATCTTTAATTTTAACCATCCAAGACGGTTACGATTCACGATTCAAAATAGTCAGTTCATGGTTCAGTTCACGGTTCGTCATAGTTCACAACAATTCAAGATTATTATATAAAAAATTTAAAATTTATTTAAAAAAGGATTTGCACTTATTTAAGCTACCTATGTATCCCCTTGAGGTATAGGGAAATCAAAGTCCATGTAGTTCTTTTACATTTTTACCCTTTTACATTAGGAAGTGGTGTTACTCACTTCAATTTCCCGTTCCCGTTGTATTCGTTCCTTCGGTATTAAAATCTACGACTTGACCATCAGAAAGTTACATCCTTGGATTCTTTTCTCGGCTGTGATCCAATCGTTGAGTAATGCTTGAGCTTCCAATGAGTCAATTGTCGTTTATCTAATATGTTGTCACAGGCACTGAACGTCTGCTCCACAACAATTGACACTGGACAACGAAGAAAAAGATTCATTATTAATATGTTCATTTAAAACTAATACTATACTAAAAAAAAATTCTAAAATTAAATAAACAATGGGATAATAAACACCAAAAAGTTATTCAATTACATCGTTAAATACTTTTAAAATTTAACAAATATTACTGCAAATATTCTATTGTTGTAAAAATAAATATATATTAGTATTAATATTTTGTGCAAAAAATAAACATAATAATTCTTTATATTGAAATAAATATTGTAATAACTAATATGTTGAATTCTAACGTGTTGGTACATCACATGGAAACTTTTTAGGTTTCATCCCATTAGTTTTACAAAACTGACCACATTATTTCATTATAGATGGATGTGACCATAAATAAGAAATTGCAGTTCTAATTGGTTTAATATAATTTTATAAAATTTTTAATTCATCTTGAACACATAAATTTAAAACATGGCATACACAATGAATATGAAAAATAAACCACCAATAACAGGTTGAGAAACAAATTTTAGCTCTTTTATACAAGCGGTATTGGAACTAGCACTATCTAATAATATTAAAAATATTTTATGAGTTAATTATTATTCTTCAAAAATTAAACATAATAATTGTGTGACAGTATGCGATTTATTAAAAACTCTATAAGCTAACAATCTTTTTCGGAGGTTCCAAGAATTACCGATCCAATGGCAAGTCACACTCATTTACGAATATTCGTATTTGCCAATGATTACTCCAAATATCGGAACATAAAGAAACTTTATTATTTAATTTACTAAATTTATCAATTAAATTCTTTTTTTCTTATTTTACTAATTTTTTAATTGTACGAGTAAGTGTAGTCCTAGGAACACATTTAGCATATGGATTAAGAGATTTTTTACAAAAAAAATTTCAAATGCATATTTAAATCCAAAACTAAAAGAAAGATGTTCTATGAAAACAAATTTAGCTAATGATTCTCCTAATTTATTATCAGAATATAAAAATAAATCGGAATCAATACTACCGCTAGTTAAAGAAAATCTAGATACTGTCGCTGGCTTGGAATTTGTAGGAAGCATTGAAGTTTTACATTTTGCACGTAATTCTCCCGACGGAAGAGTGACCTTCTCAAAATACTTAGTGAAAATAGAAGATTTTAGAGGAGAAATTTTCAAACCTTAGAAGTAATTGCATCAGTACTTGTGTTTTGAGTGTCGAAATCGGAAGGTGATATGTCTATCATCAATGGATTGAATGTTGGGGTCCTCATGCGGATTCGTTATTTCCTTCCCCCTCCGAGATAGAGATGATGAATCTCCACGGCCTCCTTCCTAGTTGAAAATTGGAAACGAAAATGTGTAGAAATAGAAATTTAAAGTCAAAAATGTGTAAAGAATGCGAAATTAAAAATGAGAGAAAAGATTATGTGTGTGAAAATGATGAAATGAACTCAGTTTGGATAGTAACGAACATTAAATCATAGTCATTGATTAAAAAACGGTCAAATGATCTTAACCATTGAAATAAATACCCAAAAAATCATCCCCACCCCCTCAACAGCTAGGAACCGCTGGTTCCAACTGCCACAACAAAAAAAAAAATCTGACTGGCTGAACCAGCGGTCCGCCAATTTTGGGGGCTTGGAACCAGAATTGGCCCGGGGTTGGTTCCAGTTCGGCCAGGCAACCCGAGTCAACGGGCAACAAGCCCGTTGACCCGAGCTGGTTCCGACTTGGGGTCAAGTCTATATTTATGCTTCTATTTGGGTTCTGCTTGACTAAAAAAAATTCACTTACATCCCATAATTATTTTTCCTTGAGGTAGCTTAGATAGTGTCCAAGTCCCATTCTTTTCCAGAGTTGTGTATTCCACTAGGATTGTCTTGCGCCATTAAGAAACTTTTAGAGCTTCATATATAAAACTGGAAATACTAATCTTGTCAAGTGATGTTACAAATATTTGGTACCCTGGAGATAAACGTGACTAGGATATATAGTTGTGCATTGGATGACGAGCACAAGATCTACTACCTTTTCTATGTGCAATAGACTAATCCAATGTTGGATCTGTTTGTGGAATTGGTTCCATTAGATCCTGCTGCTTTTCCAGTTTAACTTAGCCTCGAGTTGACTCATGAAACGAATGAATTTCATGCAAAGACACAAGATGTTTTCTCCTCACATAGACTTTCATTGTGTGGAAGGTGATGTGTTCTTTTGCAACTCCGAGATAAATGGCACATGTGATTGTAATGATGATGGAGAGAAAGGAGTTAATTAAGGGTTGAGTGATGATGATGGAAAGATTAAGGAAGGATTCGGTTCTAGAAGGGATTCACAATCCTAATGCTGCAATTCAATTTTGTTCTCTGATGAATTGTGGTATTCGAGTAGAATGGAATGTGTTCAAAGAAGGTGGCATCCATAGAGTGATAAAATTTATGGGTGATAGAAGAGAAGCACTTATAATCCTTTTTGTTGGCTAAATTTCCCAAGAAAATGCACTTGAGTGTGCATGAATCAAACTTTCCTTGATATTGAGAGTGGATGTGGACAAATGCAATACATCTAAAGAGTTTAAGAGGAATGTTGGAGACAAGTCTGAGTGTAAAATACAAGTTTTTTAAAACTTGAAATGGAGTGCTAAAGTTAAGAACCATGGAAGGGAGATGATTAATAAGATAGGTAGCTATTAGGACTGCTTCCCCAAAAAATTTGGTTGGAGTGTGAGCTTGGAAGAGTAAGGAGCGAGCTACCTCAAGTATATGATGATTTTTTAGTTCAGCTATACTATTTTGTTGAGGTGTATCAACACATGAATTTTATTGGACCATGCGATTGGATTGGAGATAGGAGCTAAGGCTAGAATGAAAGAAGTCTTTGGCATTATCTGTTTTGAGAATTTGTATGTCAGCCTGAAATGGGTCTTGATCATGACATAAAAATTCTGAAAGATTTGTGTGGTTCAGATTTTTCTTTCATAAGAAAGTCCAACACAACCTTGTGTGATTATCAACAAAAAGTAAGAATCGTCTAGAGCCAGTAGGACTTGGACTTTTAAATGATCCTCAAATGTCCCCATGAATAAGAAAGAAAGGTTATGCTAGTTGATATTGACGAGGTGCATAAGTGTGTTGAGTATGTTTAGCATACTGACATACATCACACTGAAAGAAATCAAGACATTTATTAATAAATAATAAAGGGAAAAGATGTTTCAAGTATATGAAATTTAGATGTCCTAATCGATAGTGTCACATCATAATTTCACTTTCATTATTGGATAGATTACTAGACCTAAAACTATGGATTGGCTGATAGTTGAGCTCAGCAAACTAGCTAGATGTAGGAGAGGCTTCAAGAAGGTAAAGTCATGCACGACGTTTAGCACTGTCAATCATCTTCCCAGTGCTCAAGTCCTTAAAAACACAACAATAATCAAAGAACTTAGTTTCACAATTAAGGTCTCAGTTGAGCCTACCAACCGACACAAGATTACAAGCAAGTCTAGGCACATAATTAAGATTAATATCGCTAGAAATTTTAACTGCTCCCACACCGACCACTTTGGTGCCAATGTCATTTGTTATACGCATCATTAGATGTTTGTCGCATAATATCAATGTTGAGAATAACATTTTGTCACTTGTTATATGTTCAGATGCTCATGAATCGATGATCCAAGAGGAGGACTTGCTTGTGTGCATTGCCATAGGATTGCTCGTCAATGAGTTAGAATTTGAACTCTTAAACGTATTGTTAACTTTTGGAGCATATCCAGCTACTCTATGGAGAAAGGAGAACTCGCAGATTTTGAATTTCACATGATGTGCCTTTGCCTCTCAGCTAGGAAGCTTCCAATCGACTGGCTTTCCAAGGAGTTGCCCACATTTTTCTTTGAGATGGTCCGGCTTTCGACAGTGATCACACCAAGGCCTGTTCTTTCGTGGCATGCATTTCGAGGCTCATCAGTGTTGTGGTTTGTGGACCGACTTTGAACTACTAATGCATTGAAATTAGCATAGGAGTCCTTGCCTAGATTTGGGACCTTTGAGATGTAGAACTGTCCCATCATTATTCGATTGCGACTCTCCTCTCGACGCACTTCTACAAATGCTTCCCTAAGGCTAGGTAGCGGATTGGTGTTGAGAATTTTGCCCCGCACTTCGTCGAGCGACTTGTCGAGCCCACTTAGAACTTGAAGACATGTTTTTTCTCCACAATCTTACGATAGCAATTCTTGTCCTCTATGCACTTCCATTCAGGAGCCTCGAACATGTCTAGTTGTTGTCAATATTGATTAAGTTTGCTGTAGTAAGTTGTCACGGTGGACTCCCTTGTTGGAGACTTTGCAGAGTGCTCTCCACGTGAAATAACTCTATAATGTTGTCACAGCTTCAGTAGGTTTCCAGTACAGCCTCCCAAATATCGTTGGCAGAGGTACATACAACAACAACAACAACAACAACGACCAAGTCTTTTCCCACTAGGTGGGGTCGGCTGTATGAATCCTTTTACGTCATTGAGCTCTATCTCCTATTATATCATCATCTATATTTAAATAAATTTTATCTTGTTTTATTGTTGCTAACCAAGTCTTTTTTGGTCTTCCTCTTCCTCGTTTGATATGCATGTTTATCATAGTTTCACATCGCCTAACTGGAGAATTTATTGGTCGTCTAAGTACATGTCCGTACCATCTTAAACGTGTCTCTCGAAGTTTGTCCTTAATAGATGCATCTCCGACTTTCTCTCTAATGCTCTCATTCCTTATTTTGTCCATCTTCGTATGTCCACACATCCACCTTAACATCCTCATCTCTGCAACTCTTATCTTATGCTCATGTGCTCGAGTCATAGCCCAACATTCAGCTCCATATAACATAGCAGGTCTAACCGTGGTTTTATAGAACTTACCTTTAAGTTTAAGAGGTACTTTACGATCACATAAAACACCCGACGCTCCCCTTCATTTCACCCATCCTGCTTGTATTCTATGTAAGACGTCTCTCTCAATCCCTCCATCATTTTGTAAAAATGATCCTAAATATTTAAATCTCTCGGTTCCGGGCAACTCGTCCTCTCCTATCTTAACAATTGTTTCATTACTTCTAATATTGCTAAATTTAAATTCCATATATTCTGTCTTTAATCTACTAAACTTAAAACCTTTCCCTTCTAGTGTTTCCCTCCAAGATTCTAGCTTAGCATTTACTCCTTCACGTGTCTCATCTACCAAAATAATATCATCTGCAAACAACATGCACCACGGTACTGTGTCTTGAATGTGCGCAGTGAGTTCGTCCATAATTAGTGTAAAAAGATAGGGACTTAGGGCTGATCCTTGATGTAACCCTATCTTTATTGGAAATGCTTCAGTTACTCCGCCTGAAGTCTTTACTCTGGTCGTTACATCCTCGTACATATCCTTAATTAGTTCAATATGTGTTACGCTAACACCTCTCTTTTCTAAAATTCTTCATATAATTTCTCTTGGGACTCTATCATAAGCTTTTTCTAAGTTAATGAATATCATGTGTAGATCTTGTTTTTGCTCCCGATATTTTTCAATTAATTGTCTAAGGAGATGTATAGCTTCTATTGTCGACCTTCCAAATTGATTTTCTGTCACTGTGGTCTCCTTCCTTAATCTTTTTTCTATTACTTTTTCCCAAAGTTTCATAGTATGACTCATTAGTTTAATACCCCTATAGTTTGCACAATTTTGTATGTCTCCCTTGTTCTTATATAAGGGAACTAGAGTACTTATCCTCCATTGATCAGGTATTCTTTTCGTTTTCAATATCATGTTAAATAATTTTGTAAGTCATTCAATACCTTGTTTCCCTAAGCACTTCCATACTTCTATCGGAATATCATCTGGTCCAACGGTTTTTCCATTGTGCATCTCATTTAAAGTTTGTTTTACTTCTGAGGTTTGAATTCTATGACAAAAATTAAAATTTCTATGCTCATTTGACCTAATTAAATTACCTAAGTTAAATTGTTCACCTAAACCTTCATTAAAAAGTTGATGAAAATACCTCTTCCAGCGCTCTTTTATTTCTCCATCATTTACTAATACCCTATTACATTCATCTTTAATACATTTTATTTGGCTAAGATCTCTTGTTTTCCTTTCTCTCACTTTAGTTATTCTATAAATATCTCTTTCCCCTTCTTTTGTATCCAATTTTTGATATAACCGTTCAAAAGTTTCATTTTTTTGCTTTACTCACTCACTACTTTCGTTGGCAGAGGTATATGGCAAAAAAAATTCACCAATCTCCTCCATCATAGAGTTGATCAGCCACAACATCACCAAGTTATTCTCAGCCCTCCAAATGCGATGCTCCAGAGCTTTAGGATTTGGTTCTGGAATAAAGTCAGTTAGATAGTCATATTTACCCCTTCCACTCACGAACATCATCATGGATTGGAACTATTGAAGATAATTGTGGCCATTGAATTTGTGAGTGGTAATGAAAAGGAGACTGCCTTATGGAGAAGGCATGACGTGGGACATGCCGAGGAAGTTCCTGCCATGTCTTGTACTGAAAAATCAAAGTCAACCATGATCTTGTCGCACCTGGAAATCAGCTGCTCTCTGTTTGTTGTCAATGACGTCGGAATGGAGGTTAGTAATCGTGCGGCTTTGTCTTGTGGCCAGAGGAAGAACCAACTGCTAGGGTTCCTACTCTGATACCATGTAATTTGATAGAAAATTCTCTTATTTCCATTGACAGGATATCCTCCTCATATACAAAGATAAAATCCCTTAAAAATTAGGGATGTGATAAGTATGAGCTAATTACAATCCATCAAGGAAATAGATTACAAAATAAATCCCTACAAAATAGGGATAAAATAACAAGTTGGCTAGCTTGAATTTCGACAACATTCAAACATACTTGATATTTGCCTTTTCTTATACTTCGTTTTCATATTTAAGGCTCTTCTAGAAGTATTTTTATGCCTTTGTACTTTCCTTCAAGTCATCTTGAGGTGAGTGGAGTTCAAGATTTGAATACATTTTTGGATTTTTGTTAGTTTGTTGAGCATTTATTATTTGCATTTTGGTTTTAGTGGGTGTTAGAATAAGTAAAGGGGTATTTTTGTCTTTTGGTGTATATCTTCTTTTCTATATAAAGGCCTAACTCGTGGTTCTCAAGACACGAGATTTTAGATTTTGCTTTGAACATGGTATCAGAGCCAAAACCCTAATTTCTTTCCCTAGCTTTTCCCTTTTCTCCCCGTGCGACGTCCGTCTCCACAGGACCGCCGCGACGCCATCCCTCTCATCGCGATCTCCTGCTGCAATCTCCTGGCGTCGGTGTGTGCCGGCTCTGCTTTCTTCTCACTGGTTCGGAAATCTCTCCTCTCCTCGCCATCTCCTGTCGCGAGCACTAGCAGAAGGCGCCGCGAGCTATAGCAGAGGTCGCCTCCCTCTCGCGCACCACCCACTGCTCGTAGCCGCCGAGCCATAGCAGAGGGTGCGCTCCCTCTCTCGCCTGTGAAGCACGTCGCGCCACCCTCTTCGACAACAGAAGCTAGCCGCCGAGCCATAGCAGAGGTCGCGCTCCCTCTCTCGCCTGTGAAGCACGTCGCGCCACCCTCTTCGACAACAGAAGCTTGCCACCTCTCCCATGAGCTAAGGCTTCTCCTCTCGCGCCGCCTTTCCCTGCCCTAGATGCAGCCGGCGTCATCGCATCCTTCTTTCTCTTACACAGGAGAGTAGGGTTGTTATTCCGCATATCAGCAGTTGCCTCTCTTCCCTCTTGCGACGCCGAGCTTCCTTTCTCCAAGCAGCCGCTATTTTTCTTCTGCCCTGTCACCAGCAGCCCACAAGCTCTATTCATGGCTACGTCCAGCGCACCAAAACCAGATACCTCAATCTTTACCAACCATATTACTGCACCTCTTTCCTCCGAGCAGTTGGACGGTAAAAATTATATTTCCTGGGCATCTCACATTGAACTTTGGCTTGTTGGACAGGGTTATGAGACACATCTCACTCAAACTGAAGAAGATATTCAAGTCGCCGATCTTCCTCTGTGAAAGAAAGTTGATGCTCAGTTGTGTTGTATTATCCGAGCCACCATCCATCCATCTCTTAGAAATGTCTTCCGTACTCACAAAACCTGCAAAGCTGTTTGGACACAGGCTCAACAACTCTTTACAAACACCTCTCGGCGCCTCTATCAAGTTTGTGAAGATCTCATGACCATCCTCAGCACCCATCAGATTAAGGATTCAATGTCAACTTATCTGGGTTCAGTCTCTAGCCTTCTTTGTGACTTTAATGAACTGCTCCCACCTGCGGCCAATCCTGTTGAAGAGCTTGAAAATCGGAAGAAACTTTTTTATGTCTTTGGCTTTATATGGTCTGCCCACAGAATATTCTCATGTCCGTGATCAGATCCTGGGCAGCCCCACAGAAGCTACCATGGACAATACCTGGGCGACTCTTCTTCGTGTCCCGGCCAAAGTTTTGACGATGCCTTCTTCTGTTCCTGTCGACTCGTCAGCTTTGGTCTCTCGACACAAAGGACCTCCACCTCGCAAGGGTGGCAAAGGACGTCCTTGGTGTGATCATTGTCACCGACCGGGACACTCGATTGATAAGTGCTGGAGTCTACATGGTCGTCCTCCTCGTGCTGCTCAGATTGTTCAGAGTTTTGTTACTCCTTCAGCTTCCACTTCACAGTTAACACCTGATTCGACTTCAACACCTTCCTAAACTGACTTTCTGAAATGGTTTGAGGATCGACAGGCTTCGGGTTCCACTGCTACCATTGCAGACGCTGGTACTTCCTTTGCTGGCATATCTCGTTCTTCGGGTCCTTGGGTTCTTGATTCTGGGGCCACCGATCATATCACTGGTAATAAATCCCTTTTTTCCTCTCTCACTACTTCTGGTAATTTGCCAATGGTCACCATGGCCAATGGTCACCATGGCCAATGGTTCCCAAACTCAATCCCAGGGTATTGGTATTGTTCATCCTTCTTCATCTCTTTCAATTCATAATGTTCTTTATGTTCCCGGATCTCCCTTTAATTTGTTGTCAATAAGTCAACTTACTCGATCTCTTGATTGTGTCATTTCTTTTACTAACACGTCTGTTTCCTTACAGGACCGGAGTACGGGGAGGATGATTGGCTTCGGATGTGAATCTCATGGCCTATATCGGCTTCAACAAGCCTCTTTTGTTGGTTCGGCGGCGGCATCTCCACTTCTTATTCATGCTCAGTTAGGACATCCAGGTCTTAATAAGTTGAAACAGTTACATCCTAGTCTTTCTCACTTAGAGTCCTTATCTTGTGAGTCGTGTCAATTAGGTAAGCATGTTCGTTGTTCTTTTTCTCCTCGTATTGAGAATCGGGCTATGTCTCCTTTTGCTTTGGTTCATTCTGATGTTTGGGGTCCGAGTCGTGTTTCTTCTACAATGGGGTCAAGATATTTTGTTACTTTTATAGACGATTTTTCCCGTTGTACATGGTTATATCTAATGAAGGATCGTTCAGAATTGTTTTCTATTTTTGAATCTTTTTTCCTTGAAATAAAAACTCAATTTGGTACTTCCCTTCGAACTTTACAAAGTGATAATGCACGCGAGTATTTGTCTACTCAGTTTCGTACCTTCTTAACATCTCATGGTGTGTTGCATCGCACGTCTTACCCTCATACCCCTCAACAGAATGGGGTTGCAGAACGCAAGAATCGTCATCTCCTTGAAACCGCTCGGACTCTTCTTCTCCATTCTCATGTCCCTCATCAGTTTTGGGGTGATGCCGTACTTACTGCGTGTTATCTCATTAATCGCATGCCTTCTTCCACTCTCCAGGGTAAAATACCTCATCAAGTACTTTATCCACATCAGTCCCTTCATCCTCTACCACCTCGGGTCTTTGGTTCTATATGTTTTGCTCATGCTCTTGATCCCGGTATTAATAAACTCTCTCCCCGGTCTTATAAGTGTGTCTTCCTTGGGTACCCACGGTCTCAGAAAGGGTACAAGTGTTATTCCACTACTCTTCGTCGGTACTTCATCTCTACTGATGTCACATTCTTTGAGTCGGTTTCTTTTTTTGGTCCTTCCGCTCCACAGGCCAAGGTTTCTCCCTCTCCACCTGCACCAGTGACTATCTTTTATCCTCCGGAGGTGCCTCTATCATCTCCAGCCTCGTCTCCTCCTTTGCAGGTTTATCAGCGTCGTCCTCGTTCTGCTTTGCCGCCGACCAACACTGACACTGTTGTGGGCACATCTTTGGAGCCGAGTCCTTCGCCGTTTCCTCCGGTCCCATCTCCTGACTCTGATGTCCCTATTGCACTTCGAAAGGGTATGCGTTCCACTCGTAATTCTTCTCCTCACTATGTTTCTTTAAGCTATCATCGTCTTTCCCCATCCTATTATTATTGTCTGTCTTCCTTGTCGTCTGTTTCTCTTCCAAAGACTGCAAGTGATGCCTTTGCCCATCCAGGATGGAAACAGGCTATGCTTGATGAAATGAGTGCCTTACAGAGCAGTAGGACTTGGGACCTCGTTCCTCTACCTCCTGGAAAGTCAGTGGTTGGTTGTCGATGGGTGTTTACGGTGAAAGTTGGTGTAGACGGCACGATTGATCGGCTTAAGGCTCGTCTTGTCGCTAAAGGCTATACTCAGATATTTGGATTGGATTATGGAGACACATTTTCTCCTATTGCCAAGATGTCTTCTGTGCGTCTTTTTCTGTCTATTGCTGCAATTCGTCATTGGCCCCTTCATCAGTTGGACATCAAAAATGCATTCTTAGACCTGCTCGAGGAAGTCTACATGGAGCAACCTCCGTGTTTTGTTGCTTGTATGTCGCTTGCGGAAATCTTTATATGGTCTCAAGCAATCACCCAGCATGGTTCAGTAGATTTAGTACCGTAATTCAACAGTTTGGCATGACTCGAAGCGAGGCTGATCATTCTGTTTTTTATCGTCACTCATCTACTGGTTGCATCTATGTAGTGGTTTATGTTGATGATATTGTCATCACAGGTAATGATCATCTTGGGATTTCACAAGTAAAACAACATCTCTTCAAACATTTCCAGACAAAAGATCTCGGCAAACTCAAATATTTTTTAGGGATAGAAGTGGCACAGTCTAAAGATGGAATCATTATATCCTAAAGGAAGTATGCAATGGATATTTTGGAAGAAACAGGAATGTTAAACTCGAAGACAGTCGACAATCCCATGGATCCTAATGTCAAGCTCCTACCAAATCAGGGGGAGCTCTTTCAGATCCTGAACGGTACAGGCGATTGGTAGGGAAACTAAGCTACCTTACTGTCACTCGTCCGGATATCTCATTTGCAGTAAGTATAGTAAGTCAGTTTCTTAGCTCTCCATACAAAGAACATTGGGATGCAGTGACTCGTATTGTTCGATATATCAGGGGTGCACCAGGAAAGGGTCTTTTATATGAAGACAAAGGGCATACTCAAGTCGTAAGATATTCTAATGCAGATTGGGCAGGATCTCCCTCTGATAGAAGATCCACTTCTGGATTTTGTATATTTGTCGGAGGTAACCTTATTTCTTGGAAAAGTAAAAAACAGAATGTTGTGGCAAGATCCAGTGCAGAGGCAGAATATCGAGCTATGGCTATTGCTAGTCAAGAACTTATATGGTTAAAACAGTTGCTTCAGGAACTAAGGTTTGGAGGGGTTACACAAATGTCACTCATATGTGACAACCAGGCCGCTATGCATATTGCCTCAAATCCAGTCTTCCATGAGAGAACAAAGCATATTGAAGTTGACTGTCACTTTGTCAGAGAGAAAGTCATATCTGGAGAAATATCTACTAGTTTTGTCAACTCAAATGATCAGCTAGCAGATATATTCACTAAATCACTTAGAGGTCCCCGGATTGACTACATATGTAACAAGCTTGGTGTGTATGATCTATATTCTCAAGCTTGAGGGGGAGTGTTAGAATAAGTAAAGGGGTATTTTTATCTTTTGGTGTATATCTTCTTTTCTATATAAAGGCCTAACTCGTGGTTCTCAAGACACGAGATTTTAGGTTTTGCTTTGAACAGTGGGATATACATTTTGTAGAATTTTTCTTATTTTATTCTTACTTTGAACCTTTATATATAACCCTTGTTATGCATGGTTTGAGATCCTGTACCATGCCAAGCGAAATGGTCAAACATATCGTTCTGGTAAATCTCTTTCTCTCAAATGCTCAATATAACAAGTAAGCCACTCCAAATCTACATCTGTCCTTTAGATCACCAACACAATGAACTCAAACACACATCAAATCGTCCCCACTTCATCTTTATCTATCGATAAAGATTCCCAAGTGGGAATAAGAGAAATCGATAGATTAGAGAACGCTCTAATTCGGTTGATTTTTCAGTAACCTTAAATGATTGCCAATTAATAATGATGAATTTAGTAATAATTTGACCATAATTAATAACGATTTAGTCTCCAACGGGTGTCTGATTTCTTAGATGAAATCAAATTTGCATCAGATGATCCAACTCTAACTAAGTCGATTTAGAGTGGGATTGCTTGATTTTGCATCTATGATATCAACATAGGCCTAGGTTTTTGGGTAGTAGTTTGACATAATAAGCTAATAAGGTCAATTATCATGTAGGCAACTTGTGAGACTAAGAGTTTTACTTTCATAAATTTTCCAATAAAAAGTTCATTACCAATGTATACATGATGTGGATATAATTAGTCACTTATTTTAACCGTTGTAAAGATGATAATGTGCCAAAAAAGTAATTACCAATGGTTTAAAGTTAAATTCACAGGAGTGATCGACAATGAATGGGAAAACAACATGTGTTGACTCAAGCTGGTGAATGGTTAAAGTCAATGGAACCCGTAGGTTAGCACCATGTGGAGGGCCATGTCTTACTCCTAGAATATGGGCACTAATTCAAAGGCCTATAAAAAAAACAAGTACAACATTGTTGGGGATTTTCACTCTTGAATTGCTATAACATTACAAGGGTGGTTCTCTGGAAGATTGTCAGACAACAACTATCACTAGCAATGGATCAATTTACCACATCTTTGCTCTCCGCTCTTTAACCCTTTCCATCCATCCAATTCACTCTGCTTTGTTCAAGTCATCTAATCCAAGAGTTCACCCTCCAAGTCAAAGTCAAGGAGGTTCCTGGGTTTATCTCGGCCAAGCTCAATTTTGAATTCTATAAACAAACACAGATTGAAGTTTGAGTTCACTTGGGTGGCAAACATACTTTCTTTTGTGAATTTAGCAAAGTGGTGTTGTTTGTGGAAAGACCATGAGCATAGAGGGGCGAGAAAAGGAAAAGAGGCAGCCAATGTAGACTTCGCTAGAATCACTCTTAAATGAGTTAGCATAGGTTACTACTAAGCTAGGAAATGGAGTAAAGGCAAAGTACCCTAGTTGCATATAAACCAGTTGCTATGAGTTATGAAGTGGCTTCAGCGGCAATGGTGGTAGATAAGGAGACGTAGAACAATATGAAGCTTTAGTTGCAGATGATGTCTGCCATGATGGTGAAAATGATTGAACCTGACAAGGTTAATAGAGTAGTTCTTTTATTTGAGGATCGTGACACAATCTGATCCAGTATAGTCACTAATCTGAATTTGAGTATGGTTTATATACCTGCATTATTTCAAGATAAGTTGGCAAGCAATCTCAGAAAAAGAAATTACAAAATATGCCAGATAAGATCGACAAAAAAATGTAGTTATTTTCACCAAAGATGTCTTTTATCAATGAAGCCCTTTAATTTGTATTCACATACTAGCCCTACCATACAAGTATATGCTTAAGAAATCAAGTTCTAGGTCTTGTTGTCTTATCTAAAATCCTAGAAAGTTTAAATTCTGTATGCATTAGGAAAAAGGTTAGCAATATACTGTATCCAATGCAATAACAATGTAGGCATTGACTAGTAAGTTTATGAATCAAGAGAAAACTTAACGCCAATAATCTAATGCATTTTACAAGAGAGTTGAACTAAATTATGATACTTAAACCAACCCAATAAAAACAGTAAAATCCATTTTCAGTTCTAGTACAGAAAATTGGGTGTAACACTGCTGAATAAGATTTAAAAAAAAAAAGTGATCAAGGAGATGAACATGAGAATTAAAACCAAAAAAAAATCCTACATACAGTATAGTCTGATTCCCAAGGTACTTTCTAGCCAAAGCAACTAAATAATGAAGATATTTCTTGTCGTAACCGTATGATCCAAACTCATTTTCAATCTGTAAATTTTGTAGGCATTAAACCAGCAGTGTGTCAGAGGATTTGATTTCATATCCTTAACAAGATGAACTTTACATAGATATTCTTACATAAACTCCCTCACCAGATATTTGTCAAATGTCATCTATTAAACATAGAGGAGAAAATGGATACCTGAACCATAATGATGGGACCTCCATTCTCATATAATAGGGGAGCTATTTTAGGAAAAAGAACATCCCACCATCTCTGTACCTGAGAAATTAATATGAAAGATGCTGAAAAAAGAAAGAAGAGAAGAGATAACAGAATAATGCCAGCTAATTGGAATTAACGGAATGTTGATAACTTATACTAAACCCAATTTAAATAACAGAATGATTTCTAGAAGCATCAGAAGGAAATTAATCTGAAGACCAACACACTCTACATGTTCCATATCACTATAAATTCTCTGGAAACTTGATTGAAATAGATGTTTCTTCATAGTTTAGCATATCCATCTCAAATAAACAATTTTCACTCCGGCAAATGGGAAAAGAACAAGAATGAAAAATAAAATACTTCCAGTAGAATAACAGATAATTAAAACAAAAGGCATACATAGGCAAGGAATGTCTTATCTGATGATCTGAGTTTAAGAGGTGGTTCTATTGCAAGTAACCAAGCAGGGAAACCTCCAAAGTCCCACTCTGCATTCAACAAGCGGGTGTACAATTCAAATAATGCAAGCAAGGAAAACAGGAACAAATTTGGGGGTAGAATTTATGATTTCATATGAGAAAAAATGCATTTGTTAGATTGGTATCTTGGTGATATTTAGTATTTAAATATCCATATGGTTCTGGCCAGGTGGAATATAGCATTTATTTTATCAGTAATTTTCATGGTAACAACCGTATTTAAGGTGCTTTTGTAACCCAATATTTGAGGAAGGATAACTTAACTAAAAGTCGTCATAGAATACTTTCAGTTGCTTGTTGGCAAAACAAGAAACAAATAACTATAGTTGAAGTGGCTAAAGTTCAAATAAGGGTCCCAATGTTTGCATAAATTCTTGTTTGGGTAAAAATTTTCCGAAGAAAATTTTTATAGAGAAAAAAATTATGAGAAAGGTATTATTTGTGTTTGATGTGCAAAGCGGGAATGTACTTCCCCTTCCCGACACAACCTCTTCTCAGTGAGGGGAAGCTCACACTTGATAATGAAAGGAGGCATGTGATTAATGGCGAAGGGCAAAGGGCAGAAGGTGATTCCCATTCGACGAGTGAAAGGTGGAGGGTGACGGGAAATGGGCGATGGAAAACTTGTTGTCAATGAGTGAAAGGCGAAGGGGGCTTGCGCACCCAATGACGTAAGGTTGCTCACAATCAATGGGAAAAGGATGAAGAGAACTGCAATTGACCAAAGGGCCAAGGGATTTCACAGTCAATGGAAAAGGAGGAAGAGGGTATCATGGATGGTGGTAGAGGGTGGAGGGGCTCAAAGTCAACAAAAGAGGGTAAAAGTGGCCTCATTATCAATAGTGAAGAGTGGAGGCTCACGATTGATGTAAAGGGCAAAGGGCGAATCGCGGTCAACGGTGGAGGATGGGGGGGCAAAGGAGGCTAATGATCAACAAGGGAGAATAAAGGTATCACAGTTGACAATGAAGGAAAAAGAGGGCATTGCTATTGACAGAGGGAGGAGAGCCTACAACCAAGCTAGCTTGGGGACAAGGCAAAAGGTGGAAGGCTTGTTAATAGGTGGGGATACAACTTTCGCTCAATTGAGTGAAAGTCATTTTCCCTCAAAATGCTCACAAACTTTATTCACTCTGTTGACTATGATTTTCCAACATTCCAACTTCCAAACCTTGAAATACTCGAAATACATTTTCCAAAAATGTATTTGCTGTGAAATAAATAAACCCTAAGTAGCTAGTGTTTTTAGCTATTTCATCTATGTCCATAACACTTTAGTGAAAGACTTTCTTAATTGGCATAAAATTTTCATGCAACATACAACCAAACTATGAGTTTCTTTGTTTTGTAACTTAATGGCATTTTTTTAATTCCTTTGAATTGCATTAATCTTTAGGATAAGTAGAAAGGGCAAATACAAATATTAGCAATTCCATAAATATAAAAGTAATCATGAATCATTTATCAACGTTTTAAGCAATTTTAGGGGCAATTGACACACTACACAACATAGCACATATGCAATGCAGAGGCATGCAAGAGGTATTATGAGGTCAACTAATAAAATGATTAATATAGATATCCAACAAGGTGTACTAATCAATGCATCCAATTCACAATTCTAAATAAAAAGAAAGTATGTTAATCAAATAATCAAAAACACATAAAATAATTAATATCTAAAGTGCATAAATGACTTGCAAAAGAAGTGTGTATGTAAAAAACTTATAAGTTACATGCTACCAAATAAAATAAAATAAACTGCAGTTCAGTTCTTCATATTCATAATAAGTATTCTTTAGTGGAGAAAAATCATCACCAAACTCCCTCATTAAATTATTGATCATCAGGAGAACTAAACCATTTTTTGCATAAAGATGGCCCACCTAGGCGTTTGAACTACCTAAAGAGGACACATATCGCATATACAATACAGTGCTTTGTCTAAAAAAACAGACAAATCCGCTACGTTAACTCAATGCACCAAGATAATGCATGCAATTAATTGGACAATGGCAGAAAAAACTCAATGCATGTTACCCCTCTCAAATAGCAAATATTTTTCTCCATGAAAATTTAAAGGGTCATCTTGTAGACTTCACGTTTAGCACGTTATTTGCAGCAAATGAATTACACTTTATTCCTTCAAAACTTATGAAAAACAACTGTTTAAATGAAATGAACTCCAAGTCCATCCCAAGTTCTGCAAAATAAGGTTTGTACCAGAAAGCAACATATTTGTAAAGATTTTATTTCTGAATAGGCATATAGTGGCACCATAGTTCATGCTATGGTCAAGCAAAACTTCAATAACTATCCACCTGAACAGGAGAATAATTATATTTTTGTTCCCCGCCGTTCCATGTTCCAACAATAAAGACATATCATTCCTTGATGCTAACAAAGCAAATTCTGAACTATCAATGTATTCACCTATTCCAGCATGTACAATAAACAGTGCAGGTTAAATAAAACCTATCATTTTGACAGTAAATATCATCTTCTTCTTAAAATGTAGGTCGCTGCAGTTTGATATTTAATATAGGTTTGACCTCAACTAGCCTACAGTACTTCAAGAACATGCCTCTTAGAAATTATCAATGGACATGTCAGTAATTGTCAGCAGGAGTTACTTTATACAGATGTTGAAAAAAGTACGCATATAAAAGATAGAACAGACGCATATAGCTTAAATGATTTCCCCTCAGCATGGATTGAGCAACTTTAATGAATTAACTACACTTACCTGCACATATATATGGCCCAGGTCGAAGCATAACAAGAAAACCTAGCTCCTGAGCAAGCTTCAAGTAGGATTCAATGTCTGCTATGCCTTCAAATACCCATCTTTTGGGCTCTGGCTCATGCAAATTCCACGGAACATATGTCTGGATTGTGTTAAGGCCAAGGGCTTTAGCACGCAACAATCTATCTCTCCAATACTGCATAAACACATTGCACAAGGCCTTAAATACAATTGTTGCATATCAAAGCTGCACAGCCATGTATGATTGAGAAAATGCACGTTTAAACAACTAGTATGAATCTTCCAATTTGGCTATTAACAATAAATTTTGAGAATCATAGATATCTTTCTGTTTTTCATTTAACAAAGGCGACTAAAATATATGAAACGTATCAAATAAATCAATGATTTGCAATCTAGTTTTGGAAGCTTGAAAAAGGAGGGAGTGTGAACTAAACCAACAGATTATAACAGGAACAGTTAGATCTCAGAAATTAATATGAACAACTTCCACTTCATTTCGCGGGCAAAATTAAGCACTATCTTGAATGACGAACCGCGGTAGGGTGTTTTAACCAGTAAAACAAAGCACAATAACAACGGAATACCTGCGGCAGGATACGGAAGTAGTGCACATCACCGCCTATGATCCTAAAAGGATTGCCATCCTTCCAAAACATGTCATCTGAAATCCAAAACCTCCGATTGCAGGCTGCCTGTACCAACAATTGAAGAACACACTTTACACCATCCCCAAAAGCTAAGATGAACTAAGTAGAACTAGGGCTTCAGCTCTGGGTCAAGATCTGGTCCTACGCAGAGGTTTTGATACTAACAAGATGAGAGTTGAGAGTAGGCGTTACCGAAGAGCCATAGCGACGGTGGAAAGCGCAACCGGAGGAGGAGAGGCCAGACAAGGAGGACGAGGAGGAGACGATTCCGGTGGTGACAATGACGACGAAGATAAAGAGCGGTAACTCGAGGTTACTCTTCAGCACCACCATCGCGCTACAGTCTCCGCCGAGCGTTGATCCCTTCGACAACTCATTGTGGTACGATAATATAACGACAATTAATGTCAATAAAAAGGTAAAATTATATTTGCCCAAATTGCGTTAAAAAATAATTAAAAAAATATATTATTTAAACTCGAAACAAAAGTTTATCAAATATATAGATTTGCTATATTAACAATTCTCATACTATCAACTTCAGGGATATGGAAGAAAATATATATGGCACATAGACATCAGACATATGGTGAGGTAAATTTCAAATCATCAGTTCTTGAAAATCGACTTCTGATTATTATATCAGAGATACAGTGCCGGATCCAGGAATTCAAGTATGGAGGGATGATCATGATAAACAAGGGGCGGTATCCTCCATCTCCATCAGTGAAATCCCATAATATTAGGGGTTCCATCGCTGGCAATAGGGGGCGACCGCCGATGCCACCCCCTACTGGATCCACCCCTATAGAAATGTCATGTGTTCATCATCTGTATTACATCCTAAAAGTCGAAACAAAACTTTATAACGTCTTCTTAAAGTTAAACAGAATTTTAAGGAAAATTTCACAGGTGGTAAAACTTTTGAAGCATGCTGCTTAATTTATCATTAATCTCCTCTTTTTTTTATAGAAAGGAATTGGACGAGTCCACATTTTACAGTCAATCGAAGCTCTGCGTTTGAAATTAATTGGAAATTCAGCATTTTGATTGACAATCAAATTTAGTAACAAGATTATTTATCTTACTGTAAATTTAATTTTAATGCTCGCAAAAATATAAAATTAACATCTATTATGTTCAAAAATGTATGATAAATAAATATTCACATTTTATATGTCCATGTATAATAAAGTTATTAATATTAATTATTAAAGAGTAAAGTAGAGAAAAATTCACAATCACAACTTAAATTTTACATGCAATCATCATTCATAAAAAATTTTATTTCCACTCCCTCTATGCAAAGTTTTATTTGCTTCAACTCTCTCATGCAAATATTATTACCTAATTATCCCTCAAATTTTTTAGGTACAAAAGGTCCAAAAATGAGTATAATCCTTTTAAAGTCAATACTTTATACTAGAATCGAGCATATTTTCTATTAAATTGAGCATTATTTTTTTCCTGTTTTAATATAATTCTCATAAATTCAATACTATGTAAAAAAAATCTAGTATATTTTCTATCCAATTAAGTATCATTTAAAGAAAATCTAATATATTTTCTATCCAATTGAGTATCATTTAAAGAAAATCTAGTATATTCGAGTATATTTTCTATTAAAATTATCCTTCATATTTTTTAGGTATAAATAATCTAAACATGAGTATAATTCCTATTAAATTCAGCACTTTAAACTAGAATGAGTATATTTTCTATTAAATCGAGTATATTTTTTATTAAATTGAGTATTTTTCTATTAAATCGAGTATATTTTCTATTAAATTGAGTATGACTTTTTTCCTACTTAATATAATTTCTCCTAAATTTAGCACCATTTAAAGAAAATTTAGTATATTTTCTATCCAATTGAGTATCATTTAAAGAAAATCTAGTATATTTTTCATCCAATTGAGGTGGAAAAAAAATCGTGCTCAATTTGATAAAAAATATACTAGATTCTAGTTTAATGTACTGAATTTAAGAAGAATTATATTTATTTTTAGACTTTTTATACTTAAAATATCATGAGTAATTAGATAATTATATTTGACTAGGAAATGAAAATAAAAATTTATTCTAATAAGAACTACGTACAAAATTATGTTTGTCAACTACATGCAAATTTTTAATTAATTAAACTTAATATTCCTTATCTCTCCTGAGATTTGTTAGGATAATAATACTTAAAAAAAAATGACAAAACTCATAATTGACTCTATCTAATCAATAAAGATTTTCTACATAATTCATATTCAATATTATAACTGTGTTTTACATAATTTTTATTATTATCTAAATTATTATAATTAAATATAAAAATTACTCTTTTATATTTCCTCCCCTTTATCCATATATTTAGTGGATTAAGTCGTGAGCTAACATTTGAATTAACACCATACAGCACAATTGTTATTAAGATTAACCTCCTTAAGTGATAGAATGTTTCAATACAAAACATCCCCGATTAGTGACAAAAATATTCGTTGCTAACCGGTCACTAATCTTAATTAGCAACTATTTAGCTATCGAATATTTCCATCCTCATGATTTGGGTCACTAACTGTTGGAGTTATTTGTTTAACGTAAATGCGTGCTTTAGATGTTTTCACAAAACGTGCGCAGCGAAAAAATAAAAATATAATAAATTCCTAATTTATTACAACACACATCCACGCATACAAGATACAACGCGTGAAGACATAAGCGCAAAATAAAATTTTATGAAATAAAAGAATAACAATTACTCTAAGCGTATCTTACGGATGATGTGAAGGGAAAGGGCATCAACTTTAGCGATATTCACGAACCTCGTCTCCATTCGTATCTACGCCGAGATCTTCAAGACAACTCCAGTAAGTAACAAGGTTCACCTCCGATTGGTACTAGCCAAGCATGGAGGCGATGTTATCCAAGAGGAGAAGAAGCGGAGAAGCTTTGAAAGAAAAATCTCCCTTGGCTTCTTAGTGCCCGGTGGCAAGGAGAGGGAGAGGAGAGAAAGGGTGGCTAGGGTTTTCCAAAAACCTAAACTAATGAACCTAGGTTAATATATTTCTCCTCATAGAGGAGTATTTATAAACCTATACATGACTTGAGAAGCAAGTTATCTCCTCAACCTAATAAGCAAAACCAAAACGATCCATTACCATTAAAAATAAATTTGGTTCATAATTAAACCAAATATATTTGGTTTATTATTAAACCAAGTTGTTTCATAACTAAACCAAACCTCTTTTGGTTTATTATCCAACCATCATAAAATCATATATTTTACAATACTCATATCTCATTTGCACTTCTGTTTCGATAAATATCTTTCCATATTTATCTTTTGTTTGGTCCAACCAAACATCTTATCTCTTAATTTGAAAATTGAATTCTCAAACTTATTTTACATCTTTCAGATACTCATAGTACGTGTGACCCAATAGTTTCTTAGCTATCCATAATTAACTATTTAATTATGGATCGATCATGAGTGATACCTAATAGTAAATTATGATCCTCAATTTATTGGGTGCTACTTGGAATTCCGTTCTATTTCCCTTGTTCAAAAATTTGTACAAGAACATAACTTTTCCTAGCAGCCCATGTGCTCTACAGAAGTTAAACTTGGATTGCAAACGAAACTTAACATTTTTAATCCAAGTTGTTCTTCAGAAGTTAAACTTGTATTGGAAACGGAACTTAACATTTTTACTCCAAGTTCAACCCATGTGTTCTTCAGAAGTTAAACCATATTACAAAAGTTGATTAAATATCTATTTCAAAGATTGGCTTCCAGGTTAAACATGGTGAGGCACTCGGCCTTCTTGGGTATGAGATCATCCACCACTTCCTAGACAAAGTCTTTCAAAGAAACACTACAAGAATTTTTGCATTCAACAACACCCAATAGACAACGCTTTTTAATAAAAACGTTGTCGTTCTTTGTTTTACAACGCTTTTAGTGAAAAGCGTTGTCTATGGTATTTACTTTTTACTAAAGACAACGGTTTTTAATGAAGTGTTGTCTTTAGTGTTGTTGTTTATGGTCAAAGACAACATTTTTTTAAAAAACGTTTTTTAAAGTGTTGTGTATGTTTCCCCTAAACTCACTTAAAATAAATTCGCAGCCCTCGCTTTGCTAAACTCTAAACCCTCAACGCGCGCGCGCCTTCTCCTCACCACTCCTCTCCACGAGTTCTCCTCTCCACGAGTGCCTTCTCCTCTCCTTCTCCTCTCCACGAGCGCCTTCTCCTCTCCTTGCCGCGTGATCTCCTCTGAACCCTAATCTCGACCCAAACTCCTCACGCAAAACTCCTCACGCCGGCCCAACTCCTCCAAGTCGAGAGAGATGGGATCAGTTATGGTGTAGTAAAGGGATCGCACGGGGGGACGAGCGTGGTCTACCTTTTTGTGCTGGCCCCATTTTCGATTTTGTAACCTATCTATCATAAATAATTTTGTACCGTGCAGGCCTTCCTGCTAGGGTTTTGCACAGGGCAGAGACTTCCATCCCAATTCGTAAACTAAGCCAAGGTAAACCTCTCAACCATTTCCTTCTCTTCAACACCCTTCTTGCTGATCTGGTTGGTCAATTTTTGACAGAAAGTAATGTTAGAAAGCAGTAGTTACTTACCTCTGTTCGTTGTTATATTAGGTCGGCAAAGGGTCCTGCTTTCATTGTAGAGAGAATAGAGCTGCTGGATCTTGGAGTTGACCAGAGTTTTAATGTTCCAACGATCTCATCTGGTTGGCTAGCTGGTTCTGGTTGGGGGTAACATCTAACAAGTGTTGTTCTCATCGTTGCCTTTCATTTCATTTTTCCTTTGTTGGAATTAACAACAAAAGAACGAACTTTCTTTCTTTCTTTCTTTTTTCCAATAATGAAGTTTTATCTTGTTGTTAAAATCTTATCAATTTAGTTTGCAGATTACAATTTTTGCATGCGATTTTCTACATGGGCAAATATAATGCTTTAGTGTATAATTACATATCGGATTTAATTAGACTTCCAAAATTATGTCCTGCTTAAAAATGATCTGTTTTTCAGCATAATCTTTGTGATTTCTTGCGCATTTGAACCTAACTTAGGATTATATTTAATGCTTCATATATACCTTTATTCTTGGTTGGTACTAGGAATTTTTACTATTCAATTTTACATTTTGTTATTCTTTTAAGCAATAAAATTTACTCTTTTAGCTAGTGGCACAAACATTTAAAGCATGCACATGCTCAATAAGCATCAATCTAGCCACACAACCTGTCATACTCCATGCCTATCCTTTCTCTATATTGTAATATTCCCCTCATTCAGGGTCAGGGGCATAGGTATACTCATTAATCAAGCTCGGTTAATAAGCTTGCTTCTAACATGATAAAATAAGGAGCTAATTTAAACCAGAGTGTGATCCCCTTAAGCTAATTTGTAGTGCCTTCTTTCCTCCTGTAAGTATTTTTAAAATATATTTCCTCTAAGAACCCTCTAATTGATTCACATTAAATTATTTCACATTTGTTATTTGATTTTTCTTTGTTGTAGGGGACTGAATTATGTGATGATAATGACATCAATAGAGCTATTATGTGGAAGAAAGGACGCGCCAACAAAGGAGGAGAGTTTGAAGGTGAAGATTTGGTGAACACAGTACACAAGATTGTAAGTAAATTTTCATGTTCTTCTGATAATGACTTCAATATATCTTCTAGTTTTCGAGAGTAAAGTTGCATGCATGCATACCCTTTGCGTGAGGAAGCCAAGGCAAGCAGTGCAATGAGGAGTTTAACAACCATTCCTTGCATAGCTTGAATTCTCAGTACTAGAGCATGTATTGAGGAAGTAAATGGTGAATGAATGCATTGAGAGCTTAGAGGTGACGAGTTTATATAGAACAGATGTGGATTTACTAGGTATCTAGGTTTGAAATGTTCTTACTTGGAGAAGAGATCAAGTCGAAAAGTCTATTACATGCAGTGGTTTCCTTTTGCTGCAATCAATTAATGGTGAATGCATTGAGAACTTAGAGGTGATAGCTAGAGTTTCTATAGAACAGATGCAGATAAATCAACCAGGTTTGAAACGTTCTTGGCAGTAAGCAATTTGTAAGCTTCAGTAACCCAAGGGCCAGTAAAGTTGTTCCCCAGACCACTGCTCTGAAGCTTCTATTATGTTTTCCCACTTGATTGGTGACAAATAAAGCTCCTTGTCTCCTTGAGCATTCTCTTTGTGCTGTTTTAGTTTGAATTAAAGCATAAGATTCATGAATCGGAACTTGAGAGGTTGGGAACAACTTTACTTTTGATTATTCTTTCCTGCAACTCCAGACAATTAGCTTCAATTATGTGGTGGTC
This sequence comes from Zingiber officinale, assembly GCF_018446385.1. NCBI lineage: Eukaryota > Viridiplantae > Streptophyta > Magnoliopsida > Zingiberales > Zingiberaceae > Zingiber > Zingiber officinale. The sequence goes on from NC_055987.1 coordinate 115,196,513, forward strand.
CAGACAATTCAGTGATCTTAATATTTGGTAATATTTGGTCTTTGATGCTCACGACAGAGTTCCAACGTTGCATGATTACCTTGTTCAAGCAGATTGCTCGCTGCCTCAGTAGCTCGCATTTTCAGGTTTGTTTCATCATTGATATTCCTTCTTTTTAGTGTTCTATATTAAAAGGAAATACTAACTGTCGATGAGATTGTTATCCTCTTGCTTGAACATGAACCAAAGTATATAAATTTGACCTTTTGATCTGAAAGTATAAAAAGTTAATTGGATACTAGTTTTTATTTTTTTTTGCATTGCATTTGTTGTATTTTCATATGTTTCTCAGTGAACTTCTAAACAATTCTTTTTTCATTAATTTATTAAGGCTTATTATAAGTTTCAGTTTGATGGTGCAAATTGTTTTCTTTTGTAATCCATCTGTTTCTTCTTTGGTTTAGGAAAGTTGAAGTGAATCCCTTGATTTGGAGGAGCTGTCAGGATTAGTACCATGGATTGGCTTGGGCAATCTCAATATTTGCGTCAAACTGTCTTTTGGCCTTCCCTATCATCTGCAGTATCTGAGGTATACTATGCACATTTACCGTGAATTTTCCTTATTGAGCTTGGGCTAGTGACGGTTACGAATGTATTTTATTTCAAGAACCGTATAAGCAAGTGTTCGTGCATCTAGTTTTATAACAATGCACTTCGTATCTTTGATCTAAAAAGCTTCTGAAACAAGTCATCTTCTCCAAGCATGCCCTGGTCAACATGCTAGTCACCTACTGGAGTCATTTCCTCGATGGCATGGATGAATACCTGAAATCCATCCTCTACTCCACCATTCTTTGCCACTCCTCAAGCCGAAACAACTGCAAAGGTAGAGTCAACATCAAGTATTACATTGTACCTGGCTACAAGAAGACCGGGGCCGCAAAATCCAATAAAGACAGGTCAAACATCAAGTAGCATTTTGTAACTTATTCCTCTTAGGTTATATGCTTGGTTAATATATATGCTTAGAACTTGTAAAGACAGGTCAAACATTAATATGCTTGGTTAATATATCCATCTACAGCACTCCCGCTTTTTCCTCTAAATATGATTTTCATTTAGCACAGAACTAATGCCAATTTTTTTATTTTGATGCAGTGTTTAAAGAGCTTGAGTAGAAGTTGGCCCTAAAGAAAACTTGTCAGTTACGATATAAACACACTTACGGTATGAATTACATGTATATATAACATTGACATATTATTTAGTACGAGATTTACATGTATGAAAGTTTTCATACAAAATTTCTTGATTGCCTACAACCCCAGGTGTGTTGATGACAAGTTGAAGAAGATGGCTCTAAGAGTGATAGCTGAAAGCCTTTCGAAGAAGAGATTGTTGGACTTACAGAAGCAATTCCATGCGATCCCCCGTTTGAGATCCCAGAAGGGCCCTCGTACACTTGTCGTGGCCGCCGCCGGCATTTCTAGTGCTGTCTCTGAGGCCATGGCCGCCAAGTGGGCACAGAAGACCGTCGTCGTCCCTGCTCAGAGGCGCGGATGCCATCTCATCACCCCCAAGGTTCAATCGCCCCCAAATCTGTCTCTTTTTCTTCCGATCATTTCTTGATTTTATCTCCCTTATTAATCAGTAAAAAGCAATTTTTTTCCTGTTGTGTTTGGAAAATGATCCACTGGTCAATCGATAGATGCGTTTGGTTGTACTTGATCTCTTATATTTCTTACTGATGGACGCTCGATGTATAGGAAAATGTGATGAAACATAACTCGTATGCTTCTGGTGTTGTGCCAGATTGTTGAAGAGATACAACAAGATTTGTCGGGCTTCAAATGCGGCCTTGCTCATCTTTTCCGTGAGTTTTCGTTGACTGCGATTACAATTTTATTAAAAACAAATTGTCCGTTGCATTTTGCTGCTGTTCTTCTGATCAGAAGGTTAAATACTTGTTCAGTGCAGCATACAAGTGCTTCTCTCACCATAAATGAGAATTATGACTCTGATGTTCAGAGCGACACTGAAACATTTCTGAATCGGATTGTGCCAGAGGTGATATTCATAGATCCCTTTAGTGATTACTGCAAAATATAGAATTGGATTTTTTTTTTTTTGACGATTTACTTATGATTCATCCTTTGCTTATTGTGTTAGGGTCGATCTGCACCGTGGAAGCACACATTGGAAGGTGAGTAAACGTGAAAATTGCAGCCTCCCAATTTCATTAACACCCAATACTGAAATAGCCTTCTTTCATCTCTAGCAATTGCCAGAAAAATCAGTATCAGCTGATAAAGCAGTTACGATTTATTGAACTGCTGTGCTGATCTTGGCATTAAATATTGTAGAAGAGCTTATGATTGCCATTCCCTATGTATAATTCTTCTAATCAAGCGACCATCCTTCTCGAATAATAGCAGCAAGACTATTAATCATGCTTTATCTTTCTGTTTCAATAAGACAGGAATGGTTCTTCTCTTCTTTAAGGAAAGCACACAATTGATTTCTCTCCATTTTGAGGAAGCATAGAAACTTGTTCTATTATGTAGCACTTCACACTATTACCTTGTAACTTTTGATCATTTTGTTTCAATGTGATGTATAGGTTGCTCTCTACTGGATATGGATCCTTTAAGATTAAGTCCAGCAATCTTAAAGAAGAGTCAATGATGAGGTTTTGTAAAACTTGTGTGTTTGAAAAATTATTGTCATGAAGTTAAGGATAACTTGTATGATACAAAATTAATTAGTGGATCAATATGTATACATTTTGTTTGTATAATATAAAGTTTTATTTATTTGTTAAATAGTCTTATTATAAAAATGATTGTGGTTGTGGATATTCAATTATATGTAAATTTTGAGTATTTTTTATAATTTTTGCTATTTAATTAAGAAAAACACTATTTTTTATAAATTTAAAAAGACAACGTTTTTAAGTAATAAAAGACAACGCTTAAAAAACAATGTCTTTGAGACCAACCACAACGCTTTTAAAGCGTTGTCTTTGATATGTGCATTTTTACAATAACATCTATAACAACGCTTTTTAAGAACGAAAAGACAACGCTTAAAAAGCGTTGTCTTTGTGACCAACCACAACGCTTTTAAAGCGTTGTCTTTGATATGACTTTCTACAACACCATCTACAACATCACTTTTTAAGTACATACGACAACGCCAAAAAAGCGTTGTTGTTTAGCTTTTTTCTTGTAGTGAAATTGAATATTTAAACTTCTTACAGTAACCTTAGGTTTAACTATAGAGACCGCAATAGAAACACAAAATCGATAGTCTCTTGTGTTGGTATTTCAGGATCCATACAACGAACACAAACTAATTATGCAGAGGAAACAAATAATTAGTTATACCTTTCTTTGCAACTAAAGACCTCTTGATATTTTGTTGTATTCCTCTCCTCCTCTTGGATGTCGTGTGGGCGGCGATCTACCAAGATGAAAACACCCGATCTTCTCCTTCTTTTCCAAACTTTCGGCTACCAAAGAATGCAAAGTGAAGAGGCCTCCTTCTTCTTCTTCTTCTTCTCCACCAAGCAACCGGCCACCAAGTGCTTCTTCTCTTCTTCTTCTTCTCCTTCAAGTCGTGACCACCAAGATGAGATGGGCACTGGCCTTAGAAGGAAGAAAGGGAGGAAGTGGGGTGTCGGCCTAAAGAGAGAAAGAGAGAAGAAGAGGGTCGACCACCAAGAGAATAAAAGAGAGAGAGCTTAGGTTGTGCTAGTTTTTGGGCACCTCCCTCCACCTCTTTTATAATCTTTGCTAGCGGCTAATAAGGAAAGTTTTTAATAAAATTTCCTTTTATTTGCTATTGTAGATGGTTACAAAAAAGGAAAGATTTTAACAAAATTAAAATCTCTCTTTTAAATCATTGTAAATAGTTATAAAAGGAAAGATTATAACAAAATTTTGTTTTAAACAAAATCTTCCTTTTATTCCTATAATGGTTAGTTACAAAAAAAGGAAAGATTTTAGCAAAATTAAAATCTCTATTTTAATCCATTGTAGAAAGTTATAAAAGGAAAGATTTTAACAAAATTTTGTTTTCAACAAAACTTCCTTTTCTCTTCTTGTATGGCCGGCCCCATGCTTGGACACCAAGAATGGCTTGGTCGGCCCACATCTTGGGCACCAAGAGGGCTTGGTCGGCCCCTTGCTTGGGCACCAAGCAAGGATGTGGTCGGCCCCTTATTTGGGTAAGAAGGAAAATCAAAACGAGTGAATGCGAGGTTTTATAGAGGCTACAGCAAGGACCGAGAGGAGGAATTGGTTTTGGCCTCCCGATGAGCTTGAGCTTCCTGTGTTCGACCTGAACACCCAACTCAAGTTTATCAATAATAACTCATACCACTAAAGAGTTATTATTAAACTACCGCACTAATCTCATATTACATTATGGGCTCCTTCTTATCATGAGTGTATTAATCTCCCTGTATTTAAGATATCGAATGTCCATTAATTAAATGAGTTACTGACAACTCACTTAATTAATATCTAGCTCCAAGAGTAGTACCACTCAACTTCATTGTCATGTCGGACTAAGTCCACCTGCAGGGTTTACATGACAATCCTTATGAGCTCCTCAAGGGGACATCATCAACCTAGATAACTAGGACACGGTTTCCTTCTATAATCAACAACACACCATATAAATAATATTATTTCCCAACTTATCGGGTCTATTGATTTAATGAATAAATCTCACCCATTGATAAATTAAAGAAATAAATACTAAGTATCTGTGTTTGTTATTATATCGGGATTAAGAGTACGTACATTCATAATAATAGAGGTTATGTTCTTTTATGCAGTCAGTATAAAAGGAACAACCTCAAATGTTCCTGCTCAATACACACATAGTGTACTAGTGTAATTTTATAGTCAAGATAAACTAGTACCAAATTACACTACAACCATTTTAATGGTTTGTCCCAATCCATCTTGGTTGTGAGCTACTATTTATAATTTATAAAGAACTGATAACATGATCTTCTGTGTAACACAACACACCATGTTATCTACAATATAAATTAAATGGACAACTACATTTTACTAAATGCAGACATTTGACCAATGTGATTCTTATTTCAAAATAAATGTTCATACAAAAAGCTAGGCTTTTAGTATATATCCTAATACAATTAACCAGAAAATCGTAGTTGATTCCAGAACAAGTTTTGAATCTTTGAGCAGCTACAATGAGTCGTGCCTTGTTCCTTTCATTCCTCTTATACTCATTTGATTCAGGATATGATCTATGTGTCTGTCCTCACTAGGTTAATTATGTTACATTTAGCCCAAATAATATTTATTCTTCCTGTGGATTCCAATCATGTGTCTAAGAGTCTCAAACTTTTAACATATAATATTTTATAAAGGCTTTGAGTAACAACCCTGACAAGTGGTCATAGGATATACATCTCCCCGCAAGGAGTGGTGAATCTTCTGTGGGTTATTCAAACACCTTTGAGCACTTCGACTTATACCCAATCATCTCGGGTCCACATCTCTAAGGAGATAGTTTACTTAAGATGTCAAAGTATGTCTCTATGACCAAGGTAACTTGAATATCTCAAGTCGAAGGAAACTTGTACTTGAGCTGCAATAAAAACTTCAAGACATATCCGTATATATGTAGAGAATCATATGAAGTCTTATAGCAGATCACTCCAATGAACTAGTTACCATAACTAGCATCCACATTTTACTCTTGATATTTCAATGTCTCCAGCTAGTAACAGCTGCTTGGTCAGACCAAGGAGTATAACACGTGCTAGTCTCATAGAATTGATGATGTCCAAATACATCGATTCATTGACTAGAGAATGTTTCAATACTTTCATAATTACACATGTAGAGATTGTAGGAGATCAGTGGCCAACTAGAAGGGGGGTTAAATAGACGACACCCCCAATAAGTCGCTTCCTACGTATTTGTTAGTTGCACAGCGGAAATTTAATACTAAATACAAATACGAAAACTAAACTAAAGACAAGAAGAGAAATGCAAACCAATACACGTCGATGTAATGTGGTTCAGAGATTAGGGCTCCTACTCCATGGTTGTCCGTAAGGTGGATGATCCATTAATCCGTCGGTGGATTAGTCCTCGGCAAACTCTGGCTAGCTTAAGCCTCCTTGTGGGTGGAGAAACCTCACCACAACTCAAACCAAGTCCTTTTGGATTACACAAGCATTTGAGAATTAGTAGACTACTAATTAGACTTTAACCAAGTCCAATTTTGTCGACCTTAACCAAGCTCCCAAGGCTTGGTTATATAGGTCATGGGTTGGAAAAACCTGTCTATCAGTCGACTGGTGAAAGTGTCAGTCGACTTCCCTCTGTGGAGATTCGATCGTTACAACCCAACAGTTCGATACCAGTCGACTACTCCACACTAACCGAGCGAACAGAAGCATTCTGTTAGCTCCCAGTCGATTGCTATTTCCATCAATCGACTGCCCCCGAGTACAATCTCTCAACACTCGGACCCTTACCCTTACGACTCACTTGACTCTTCTTCGTTGCAGCTTTGACCTCTTGCCTTCAAGCCTATTTCCTTTGGCTCTCGTCCCTCGGATGCATCCAAGCCCACGGCTCGTCCCTAATGTCATCCTTCATGTATGCCTCGAAGTCGCTTCCCTTGGCCCTTGTCCTTGTTGTCTTGTCCATGATCCCTCGGATGCTCCATCCTTCACCAGACCCGAAGCTATCAAGCTGAGTCATATGTGTATCCTGCAAACCTGTACACTCACATACACATATCAAATACAAGGGTGAACCTAACTTAAACTCTTTGCCCAAATACCAAAACACATGGTCGTACGGACCATTGGGATTGCTCCAACAGATACTCTCATTAATTGTGATTCAATCACAAGTTCTCTCATACTATGAATCGTATTGCAGATATTTAGTAAATGAGTTTAAGATCATTCAAATACATAAGTAAAGTGCACTCAAATAGTGAATTTATATTTATCGAAATAGACAGTACAAAGCATAAGGTCATAGAACACCTCTCAAACATAACACTAACATACATTAGCGATGAAATATTAATTTCGTCACTAAAATAGTGACTAATTATAAACTCTGCTGCTAAATATAGCTATAAAATTTATATTATCGTTGCCCTATTTAGCGACGGAATTTATATTCCGTTGTTAATTTACTGTATAATTATCTTAAATTTAGAGATGGATAATTTAGATTCCCTAGCTAATTAATGATGGAAATATAAATTTCATTGCTAACCTCAAATAATTTTCCTGTTGAACTAGTTTGAGATTAGCGATGAAAAAGTAAGGTTTCTGTCACTAATTTTCGTAATATAGCGACGAAAATTTCTATTTCCATCATTATTAGCAATGAAATTATAAATTTTCGTTGCTAAAAGTGAGGGTTATTATTTTCATCGCTAATCGCGATGGAATTTTAAGTTTTTGTCGCTATTGGCGATGGAAATATAATTTTCCATTGCTATTTTATCATATCTAATAGCACGAAAGCTTAAAATTTCATCATTTTTTTTTACAATAAATAGCAACAGGATTATAATTTTCTGTCGCTAAATTTGACAAAATTTGTCAAAATCGTCCTGTTTTAGTGTTTTTCCTGTTTATATAAAACATAACAATCAATAAACCATCACAAAAGATGGTTATTACAACATGTTTTCATTATAGAACTAAACAACATGATATTTACATTATATAACTAAACACCACAACATCCAATCCAAATATAATAAACAAGTCTAACGACACAATCAATAATACAATTCAAACACAACATCCAAAACATGACAAATGATAATAAAATACAATCATATTCAATCCAAACATAAGAAATAATATAAATCAAACATCTGAATACAATCAAGAGAAGTCCAATACAATAATGTATATCATCCAATACAAGACATTGACCATAAATTCTAATACAAAATCATCTTCAATCCTACAGAAAATAAGGTATGATAGGTTATGAATACAACAATAGTTTTTGAAGTTAAAGTGGATAAGGAATAACTACTTATCATAAAAAACATAAACAGATAAACACAAATTTTACATTCTTTAAAAAAAACATACCTAATGGCTTTTTTTTCCACTTGCTCAGATTTCTCCTCTCCAGAAAGCTTGGATTGTCCTTTTGACTCATGAGATCTATAGTCCTAAGATATAACACTGCTTAGAGCTTGGACTTGCTTGCCAGCACGGCTCCTCCGACTCTCAAGTGTTGGGGTTGCAAGGTTACAAACATAGTCCCACATTAAAAATACATGGGAAAGATTATAGGTTTATAAGAAAAAGATATCTCCATTAACATGAAGCTCTTTGAGTAGAGCCCAATAGCAAAACCATGAAGGCTTAGGCCTAAAGTGGATAATATATATCATTGTGGAGATATCTAAATTCCTTTCGATCCTAACAATTGGTATCAGAACAAGGTCGCTCTTCACCAGACTAACCGCCGAAAGAAGCACGAGCCAGAACCATGATCCAAGATTAAACCATGTGGGTGAAACCTTGAATGAAGTAGAGGAGGCCCTGAGCAGGTCAAGAGTGACCCGATACTTGAGGGGGATTCTGTGGTCCTTTGTTTGAGGAGGAGATTATTAGGGTTGCAAGGTTGCAAACATAGTCCCACATTAAAAATACATGGGAAAGATCATGAGTTTATAAGAAAAAAATAACTCTATTGGCATGAGACCTTTTGGATATAGCCCAAGAGCAAAACCATGAGGACTTAGGCCTAAAGTGGATAATATCATATCATTATAGAGATATCTAATTTCCTTTCGATCCTAACATCAAGTCAATCACTGAGAAGGAGAAAGAAAATGAAGTTAAGAAAACAAAGTATAAAAGAAGAGGATAGGAGCTTGATGGAGAAAAGATGCCTCCGCTTACGAGAAGAAGAAGACCAATGTATAGGACTGATGCATGTGAGAGGAGAGGTGAATCACATGATTTTAAAAATATTCTTTTTTTGTAAAATCAAGTGTGCAGCAAAAACATAAGAAAAGAAAGCGAGACAAAGAGAAGTAAGTGTTAACACAAGTTCATTTTATTTGGTTTGAAGCCTTCGACGACTCCTACTCCAAGACTCACACTTGTTGATCGCTTTCGTTAAACAATCACTATAAGCTCGAAAAGATTACAAAGATTTAAGTATAATATAGGAAAAATAAAAGTACATCGACAACAAAAGGTATAGAAGCTTGATCACTTGTTGTCGAAGCAGCCTTTCAGCGTCGTAGGAGACTTCTCGAAGCAGTGTGTAAGTACGAAAGTCAGAGCGAATGATGTCCTGAAGCTTCTGATTGAAGTCCTTTTTATAGGTCTTTTCTAGGCACTCGGACCACCCAGCGGGTGCCTCCAATGAGGCCTATCTGATCCTGGGACTTCGCTGACTTATCCATGTCCGAGTGTCTGGACCTAGTCCGGGTGTCCGTGTTGGGACCGATTATGTATCTAGAGGTGTCACGCCCTCAAAGGAGTCCTTGTCAGACAAAAATCCGACAGCATCTCCCTTGTACCGGTGACAATATGAAGCATCACTACAAACAAATATACATCAGCCACATACGGCTGGAATATTTACACAACCACGCAGTATATATCATCAGCCTACTCGACTGGAATAAAAGAGGCAACAACCACGCAGTTATATAAATATTTAACAGCCCACTCGGCCATACAAAAAAACCAACACAGCGGAAAAATAATACAGGAAAGCCCACACAAACCAAATAAATACAATGCATGCCGGCACGGCTTAAACACAAATACAACACCAAAACCTGAAGATAGCCACATGGCTAAACACAAATACAATGCCAGAAATAATAAAAAGATATACAAAAGAAAACAAGTACGGTCTTCGGATGTGACATAGGACCCGGCAGACAGGATACTCCGAGCGACACTCCAACCATCTACCTGAAAACATAAGGATATACATGCGGTGGTGAGTATAGGTAACTCAGCGGGTAATAGACAAGATAGTGCATGGTCCATAAACAAACATGGAGATCACAAGTATACAGCCTCAGTAGGGAATAAAGAACATGATCATACTATCATAATCAATGCACCTAAACATATCTGACATAATAACCTGACATATAAACTGTACAAACCACAATTAACATAATGACAGATACATACCCAATCTGGAATCGACACATGGTACAATGATCAGTAAACTCACCGGATCTGCAACAGATATACCCGTGACACCTGTGCAATATAAATACAACTGCATATATATGTAAAATAAATGACATGTATGCAGTATGACAACCATATGCAACAATTATATCTCAAACAAATGTAACAAATCACAATCACATGCAACTAGTATCTACTAGGCATGTATGCAGATATATCTCCCCAGATGCACCGCGCATCATATGCAAAAGTGCATGCATGCTCCATGGTCACCCCCGCCACCTCTTCAGACACCACGACCCCTGTATGGCCGAGAGGCTTGGGTCTGTGATGACTGTACTACCCTCCAGCCCACTATATAGTGGTCGAGGCGGACAGTCCACTAGTAACTATCTAGCTACATAGTATCAGGGTCCCTGACTACTCACAACACCGGATCTCACAAAAACCTCGTGACCGGGTGGCACGACAGGACTAGCAGCAACTGCTCCAGCTACCACTACCCATGAGTGGCAGTGTGCGGTGCTATTCCCAAACCAACTGATGACTCTCTCAACCACAAGGGAGATAATGATCATCAGATGCAATGAATGATGAACATGATATATATATATATATATAATCATCATCCATGCAACAACCCCAAACCTCATAAATACCTCCAACAAGAGTATAATCGTTATGATACCTCCACGTATCCCACCAAACATATGTATACACTACACATGTATAATCAACCAAAAATCTCCAATAATCCTACCAGACACATGTACACAAAATATAAGTACAATCAACATGTATCCTCTAGTAAAAAACACAACAAACATGTGTATATACCTCAAACATACAATCAACACAACTCCTCCAAAAGTACATGACAAATACGTATGTACACACCACATGTAAATGCACGATCAACAAGATGACTCCTATAACACATACCCACCTATGTACAGTCCACATCATATACTCAATCAACATGAGAATACCAACAACTCGACAATCCCTACAAGACATACTCTACACGTGTAATCACAACAGAGTAGATATCAAGAGTGGAGACTGTATATGAATTAAATAGATCATCACAAGGGTCAAGCATAAGTATCATGCAGGAAAAACAACAACCGATCATGATATAAGATAAAGCAACCTAATTCATCCAATAATAACCATGCACTAAGTACAATAAAATCTACATAGAGGCTAAGGAAGAAATACCCGCCTTGATACTTGGATCGTGTCCTGAATAAATCCCACGTCGAGACGCTCGTCCCGAATCCAAAGTCTTGCGATCACATAATATATTTAGCTAATTACATAGGTAACAAATAGCTAAATAAACTCCCCAATCTAGTTAGGGAAACCCTTCTAAATTCCTCCCTTAATTACCAATCCACTACATAATGACACATTTTAAAACCTATATCAATATATCTATGGATTGGATCTGTACTTACCATGAAAACCAACTTTAACAACCCCCTTCTTTCAATCCTCAGCTAAAGAAAGATCACACAGCAAATCAAGAGCCCTAAATCCGAGTTGGATGATTTCTCCATCACTCTCAACTGAAGAGGTTCACCGTCGAAGTCATTTGGTCACTGCCATCCAAACAATCACCCTAAATCAGATATAAATTTATATCAACCTCAACAACATTTAATTACTTAGATTTGAACGAAAAGATCCAATTAGATAATGTTACCTAATCGGAATGGATCACCTACTCAGCAACACACAACAACCCCAACAGCTTCACCAAACTGCCTTCTGATCACTAGGAAAGGACCAACACTGAATCTTGAGCAGCATGATGATCAAAATAGATGTCCAGTGGTTGCAACAAGCCACAAGTAGCCAAAACCTATCCGTTGTCAACGTCTTGATGAGGGGAGCACAACTGAAGTTGTATCCTGCTGGAAACTCATAGCCGAAACCTTAGTAAACCTGCTGCACCTTTCAATTCAAACACCCTAAATCAATATCCATACCACCTCAACCAAGAATTCAACTCTAATTCTTGATTCATAACATTAACTAACAACTTACCCCCCAATCGATCCTTCACTGTTGATTGGATTGGTACAAAGCAATTTGTGAGATTCTGACCAGAATCTGATAGAACACTTGGTCTCCACAGCTTGATCTACAACCAAACCTGGTGGTCGGATGATATCAGCCAGTGCTAGTCAAACAACAAACTTGGGTAGAGCTAAAGAACTCACCGAAATTGAATCCCTATACAAGGAAAAGATCGGGAAATGTAGGCACTGTCCACCACAAAGATCGACTAGAAATCAGGAACCAGATCAAGGAGGAGAACCAAAAAGGGCCACGATCCGTGGGGGACAACGCGAATCCCTTCTCCTCGCCATGCCCTAGCTCCGCCGAGTCACTGCTGCACGTGCACAAGCACAGCCTAAGAGAGGATCGCATCATCGGAGATGGTCGGAGCCGTCAAGATTCGGCAACTCCTCCTCAGGCGACTCGACGAGGACAGAACCACGACAGAGGGAGCTCTCCGTCGGTGTCAGGCGCCTGCGCATGAGAGGGGAGGAGAAAGGATCGCAAGAGGAGCCAATGGAGTCTTTGCCCTAGCCTCGCCTGAAGGAAGATGGCCGACGATCGTGAGCTCGGCGTCGGTGAGGCGAGAAATCGTCGGAGAGGGAAGGGGTTTCGGGCGCGATTTGAGGACGAGATCGGGGAGATCGAGAGAGGGAAGAAGGAAGGGGGAAACGACGATTTGGGAAAACAAATAAAAGAAAATGAATTTATAATTGAAAACATTTTCTCACTTAAACGGGTATCCCAAACAGGCTTTATCCGCGCCCGCCGATCGATCCCCTCAAAACCCTCCGTACGAGCTCCAAAAAATTCCCAAAAAATTTCTAAAACTTCCGAAAAAATTCTATAAGGCTATTTCCCAAATAACCCTATCTATTTTAATTTTTCCGATATCTTACAAGAGGGGGGGGTGAATAGCTCTTCGCGATCGTGTGCTCGACGTTGCTTGTTTCTTCACGGATATGTAGCGGAAATACAAAGAAACACACACAACAATGCTAACTCGAGGAATTACTTGGTATCCACCTCACAAGAGGTGACTAATCCAAGGATCCACACATTCACACACCCTCCACTATGAAAAACACTCCTTTATGGTAACTACCAAAGGCGGAGAAGCCCTACAAGTTCACACTACACGAAGAAAGGGAAAGGGAACAAAATATAAGCTAAAAGCTTACAAGTTAGCACAAGAACACCCTAACCCTAGATTTATTCTTCTACTGTAGATCCGCCTCTTGACTTGGACAAACCTCCAAGAATCCTCAAGATTTGGCGGTGAGAACTTTGTGGAGAAACTTTGAAAGCCCTGTGAAGATCTGAGATGAAACAGTGTAAGTGATACCGAGAGAACAGCTCGCCAGCAGCTAAATACGACGCCAACGGTCGGATCCCGATCGATTGGATTGTTCCCAATCGATCGGGGAGGCTTTGGATCGATCGTCTGATCGATCCAGAGCGCCTCTGTGCTCTCGGGAAATTGCCTGGATCGATCAGCTGATCGATCCAGGGCTTATCGTGCGAAATCACACCTCCCAATCGATCACCCGATCGATTGGGGGCTCTGGATCGATTGGTCGATCGATCCAGAGCTCTTCTGTTTGCGCGACACTTCTCCCCAATCGATCCACTGATCGATTGGGAGAAAGCTTGTCGCGGGGACTCACCCAATCGATCGGCCGATCGATTGGGCATGTGCCAATCGATCGGTTGATCGATCCAACTCCTTGTTTTTGTCCAAAAATAAGTTCAAAGCCCCCTAAACCAACATCCTGTCAACCATGACCTGTTGGTCCATCATACCTAGCATTCGGTCACCCTTGACCTACTAGGACTCACTTACCAAGCGTCAGTCAATCCCTTTGACCCACTTGAACTTCCACCAGATGTCTGGTCATCCTTGACCCATCTGGATTTCCTTGTGCCAAGTATCCGGTCAATCCCTTTGACCTACTTGAACTTCCCAACACCAGATGTCCGATCATCCTTGATCCATTTGGATTTTCCTTGTACCAAGTATCCGGTCAATCCCTTTGACCTACTTGGACTTCCCAACACCAGATGTCCGATCATCCTTGATCCATCTAGATTTTCCTTGCCTGGCTTCACTCACCAGGACTTCCCTTCTGCCTAGCTTCACTCACTAGGTCTTTCACCTGTTCACTCACCAGGATTTCCCTTCTGCCTAACTTCACTCACTAGGTCTTTCACCTGGCTTTACTCACCAGGATTTCTCTTCTGCCTAGCTTCACTCACTAGGTCTTTCACCTGGCTTCACTCACCAGGATTTCTCTTCTGCCTAGCTTCACTCACTAGGACTTTCCCGTCAAGTATCCGGTCAACTTTGATCTACTTGACTATCCTTCACCCATGAACTATTACATCTGCAATCTCCATGTCTTGACTACATGTATTGTCAAACATCAAAACCATAACATCAAGACTCGAGCTTGACTCAATTCAAGCTCAGTCAACACGGTCAACCTTGACCTGGGGAATATTGCACCAACAATCTCCCCCTTTTGATGTTTGACAATACCTTCTTTAAGTTAGGCTAATCTCATAGCCTCAACCTCCTTCATGCCACTAGGTAATGAAGACGTAAGTTAAACCCTATATTCTCCCCCTAAGAGGGCGAACTCCCTCTTAGATAATGAAGGCCTAACTTAAACCCTTCATTCTCCCCCTATTGGCACACATCAAATTCATTTCCAATCTTTGGGCACTCATAAAAAAATAAACTCTCCTCCTGAAGAGTTACCTTTCGTTGTTTACAACTTCACTCGTTGCTCACAACACAATAATGAAGGTCTCATACCCTTCATTATTCTCAACGCTCATCCTTGAGCATATACCACTTGGTATATTTACTTGTTGTGTTCACACACGATTCCACTTGTTGTGTGAATACCACTTGTTGTGTGAATACAACTTGTTGTGTCAGAGCCACTTATTGTGTTCACACATGATTCAAATGAAAGTCGCATACCCTTCATTATCATCACATGCTCATCCATGAGCATGCACCACTTGAACAATGAAGATATCCACTTTCCATTGTAGTCAAATGCCCAATCTTGAGCATTTTCACGATAGAAGGTTAACCACCTTTCAAGGTGTATGAAATTAGATTTTCATGTCCTTAAAAAGTAACTCCCCCTAAAGACATGCACGTAACTTCTGTCATTGCACCAACAATGACTTGGAATCCCTAAACCTTTAGGAAACCCAAAATAGAAGTTTTGAGGTTCATAAATTCAATAATGAAACCAAACCTCAACCTAAACCTCTACTTAGTCTTCTTTAACCAATCCATCCTTGTTTTCATCATGAAAACTCCTCCTAAATGTATACAAATGTATTTTGAGGGGTTAGGAGTGGTTATCTAGACTAAGGACGGTCCAAAATGCTGAAATCAGATTTTACCAACCAAAATCAGCATTCCCAATCGATTGGAGTTGGGTCCCAATCGATTGAACCTTCTTGAATCGATCCACTGATTGATTCAGGAGGGCTGGATCGATCGGTGGATCGATCCAGGAAGCTCCTGTTCGCGAGAAGCTTGCTCTCAATCGATCGCCCGATCGATTGAGACCCTTCAATCGATCGGGTGATCGATTGAAGCTCTAAAAAAGCTGAAATTCCATTTCAGTCAATTTCATAAACCCCTAGCAAAATCTACAAAATTCCAAAAAACATAAAAATCGTTGTAGACACTATTTAGGACATATATTATCATGGAAAAATAGTTTTCTAAGAAAATACTGCATATTTTCCAAGATTGACACAAACTAGAAAACTTGTAAAAACTTTAGTGTTTTCTTCAAGATTGTGCTCAACTATTCAATGATGATTACTATCAAAAGATAACCTTCATCAAGGTTTTCCAAAAGTATTTTAAAATGATTTTCAAAATCAATATCCAACTATGTTCCTTGGGCTCAATGCACATGACTTGTACATTAGTTTTCCCAATGATTGGAAAATACATAACTATGTGTTTGATGAATTTAAAACTCATAAGAATGCACTAAATCAACATCTTGAGGTTTTGTTCATCATCCTAACATCTCACTTGTATCTAATGTGCACTAAAACACATACAAGTCACCTTATAGTTCTTAGTGAGATGTAAACTTTTGGTTTTGCCCTAATCTAGGGATCATGCATATCTATCTAGGCATTTTGAGGTTATGAACATCCACCAAGGATGTTATTTGTTAATAAATGTCATTTGTCCTTATATTGCAAGGAATTAAAATAATGCATGATATGTTATAGCATACATCAAAAAGGAATAATTTTCAAAAGAAAATATCCTATAACTACATGATGTATGTATGACATGACATGATATTTTTGTGGTTTTCATACTAAAATATGAATGCAAAAATAAACATGATGTCATGGCATATGATGGGCAAACAATCATGGCAAGTTTTAGCATAAATGAAATACCTAGATTACCTATCTAAGCATCCTAAAACCTTAGCTAAATCCTAGATTGCCCAATTTCATCACGGAAATGCCAAAATCTAATTTTGACATTTTCTTTGCCTTTTCCTTCATTGTGTCAATTTAAATTAAGCATATTCCTCAAAATTTGGCACAAATTACTCTCTCAAAGAGTAACCAATTAAAATAAGGCTTAGACTTGCCTTTAACTTCCCAATAAAATGCCAACATCCAAACTTGGCATTTCTTTAGACTTGATTTCTTGTGCCAATAAAAATTATATCAAATTTCTCAACCTATGACACATTTTACCCTTTCCAAGAGTAAACCATTAATCCTTATCATTTTCAAAGGTTAACAATAACCTTGAAAATGCTCTTGGAGTGCCAACTTCATCATGATTAAGTTAACTACCCTTTCAATTAAAGTTGACACTCTCTAACCCATCTAAGGGGTAGAGAAAATGCTCCTAGGAACCCAAAACATATTGCCGCTCCTTGGATGCTCTAGGTATTCACTAGGGATAACTTCCCTAGATACTTTCCTAGTGACCTTGTTAGGCTTCTTAGAAGCCTTGATCACCTTTTCTAGGTCAACCCTAGGGATTTCTTCCCTTGTGACCTTTTTAGTGACTTTGTTAGACTTCTTAGAAGTCTTAGTCACTTTAGTTGCAAAAATACTCCTAGGGATAACTTCCCTTATACTTTTGACTTGACCCTTAGACCTAGACTCGGTTCCATAGCTATATGGAACCCTATGGTAAGAAATTACATCCTTCTTGGCCTTGAGTTTGTATCCCAAACCTCTATGGCCATTGTATGACCCTAGACCTAGGTTTTGCTCATTTTGCCCTTTTAGGATATTTTTCATCCTTTTTAGGGTCTTTTCCATTTTATCAAGTCTTGACCTCAAGACTTGATTTTCCATCATTAAATCCTTAGCTTTAGGTTTTTCAATGAATTCATGAGCATCTTTATTTTTAGGCTTGTAACTAAAACTCTTAGTTTTCTTGCCTAGATTTTCATCTACCTTCCTAAACCTAGGTGTGGTAGTTTTAGCATGTAGAGCCACATGTTTTTCTGTAAAGCTCTCATGCTTTTTATTCTTATGGTAAATAGCATTAAAATGATAAAAATTAGAACTAGCATGTTTTTTACCATTATTCAAGAGAGTAGGCTCAATAAATGATACCTTCCTTTTTACCTTGGAGGCTCCCCCTTGAGTTATGCTTCCTCCATGAGCCTTGACCGCTTTCTTCCCCTTGGGACATTGACTTTTATAATGTCCCTTTTGGTTACACAAAAAGCACACAATGTGCTCCTTGCTCTTCTTTGTTGAGGGAGCGGTCTCTTTGGGCTTCTCCTTATCCTTTGGTGCCACTTGGGCCTTCTTCTTGGCCAACTTGGGGCACTTGCTCTTGTAATGCCCATGTTCCCTACACTCAAAACATATAATATGGTTTTTATTTTTAATTGAACTAGTTATACCTTTATGTGTAGGGATGGCTTCCTCACTCTTTGATTTCGATGTAGAGACTTCCTCTTGATCCGAAAATGATGCTCCTCCAATAGATTTGTCTCGACTTGTGGAGGTGGAAGCTTCTTTATCCTCTTCTTCTCTTGACTCGGATGTGGAGACTTCTCCTTCTTCTTGATCCGGTGTCACCGAAGGTCGCTCCCCCTCAATCCTAGAGGTGGAGGCTTCTTCATCTTCATCTTGTACATGGAACAAGGAGTATGCCCTCTCCTTGCCCTCTTCATTGCATTCCTTTGAAGATGAGGCTTCTTGGACTTCTTCTTCTTCGAAAGTTGAGCATCTCTCAACTTCGGAGTCATCCTTCTCTTGGTCCTGCTCCAATGAGTCGCCCTCTTTGGATTTATCTTGTTTGGTACAGTGGAGGGGATCTCATGAATCTTAGCCAATTTGCTCCATATCTCTTTGGCATCCTTGAATTCCCTAACTTGAGCCAAAATATTGCTTGGCAATAAATTGACCAAAAGCTTGGTCACTTTATTATTTGCCTTGCTCCTTTGAACTTGCTCTTGACTCCATTTGCTTTTCTTGAGAGGCTTGCCCTTGGAGTTTGTTGGAGCTTCAAATCCTTCCATGAGAGCAAACCATTGCTCTATCTCCATCATCAAGAAATTTTCGATCTTTGATTTCCAAAGATCGAAGCTTGTTGAAATAAATGATGGAGGCACCCTTGTATCGAATCCAAGACTGGCTTGGAATTATATTTGAAGTTGAGCTTTTTGTGATGAAGTCTTCGACTTGTAGAATTGCTTCAACTTCTTCACCCTCTAGCTTGTTGAACCTTCCGGCGATGATTCCGGTGAAGAGCGGCCTCGCTCTGATACCACTTGTTGGGACCGATTATGTAGCTAGAGGGGGGGTGAATAGCTCTTCGCGATCGTGTGCTCGGCGTTGCTTGTTTCTTCACGGATATGCAGCGGAAATACAAAGAAACACACACAACAATGCTAACTCGAGGAATTACTTGGTATCCACCTCACAAGAGGTGACTAATCCAAAGATCCACACACTCACACACCCTCCACTATAAAAAACACTCCTTTATGATAACTATCAAAGGCGGAGAAGCCCTACAAGTTCACACTACACGAAGAAAGGGAAATGGAACAAAATACAAGCTAAAAGTTTACAAGTTAGCACAAGAACACCCTAACCCTAGATTTCTTCTTCTACTGTAAATCCGCCTCTTGACTTGGACAAACCTCTAAGAATCCTCAAGATCTAGCGGTGAGAACTTTGTGGAGAAGCTTTGGAAGCCCTGTGAAGATATGAGATGAAACAGTGTAAGTGCTACTGAGAGAACAGCTCGCCAGCAGCTAAATACGACGCCAATGGTCGGATCCCGATCGATTGGATTGCTCCCAATCGATCGGGGAGGCTTTGGATCGATCGGCTGATCGATCTAGAGTGCCTCTGTGCTCTAGGGAAATTGCCTGGATCGATCAGCTGATCGATCCAGGGTTTATTGTGCGAAATCGCACCTCCCAATCAATCGCCCGATCGATTAGGGGCTCTGGATCGATCGACCGATCGATCCAGAGCTCTTCTGTTCGCGCGACACTTCTCCCCAATCGATTCACTGATCGATTGGGAGAAAGCTTGTCGCGGGGACTCACCCAATCGATCGACCGATCGATTGGACATGTGCCAATCGATCGGCTGATCGATCCAGCTCATTGTTTTTACCCAAAAACAAGTCCAAACCCCCCTAAACCAACATCCTATCAACCATGACCTGTTGGTCCATCATACCTAGCATCCGGTCACCCTTGACCTGCTAGGACTCGCTTACCAAGCGTCCGGTCAATCCCTTTGACCCACTTGAACTTCCACCAGATGTCTGGTCATCCTTGACTCATCTGGATTTCCTCGTGCCAAGTATCCGGTCAATCCCTTTGACCTACTTAGACTTCCCAACACCAGATGTCCGATCATCCTTGATCCATCTGGATTTTCTTTGTGCCAAGTATCCGGTCAATTCCTTTGACTTACTTGGACTTCCCAACACCAGATGCCCGATCATCCTTGATCAATCTGGATTTTCCTTGCCTGACTTCACTCACCAGGACTTCCTTTCTGCCTAGCTTCACTCACTAGGACTTCATGTCTGCCTGGCTTCACTCACCAGGACTTCCCTTCTGCCTAGCTTCACTCACTAGGTATTTCATCACCTGACTTCACTCACCAGGATTTCCCTTCTGCCTAACTTCACTCACTAGGTCTTTCTCCTGGCTTCACTCACCAGGATTTCTCTTCTGCCTAGCTTCACTCACTAGGTCTTTCACCTGGCTTCACTCACCAGGATTTCTCTTCTGCCTAGCTTCACTCACTAGGACTTTCCCGTTAAGTATCCAGTCAACCTTGACATACTTGACTATCATTCACATATGAACAATTGCACCTACAATCTCCATGTCTTGACCACATGTATTGTCAAACATCGAAACCACAACATCAAGACTCGAGCTTGACTCAATTCAAGCTCAGTCAACACGGTCAACCTTGACCTGGGGAATATTTCACCAACAGTCCGGACCGCTAACGTGTCATCCCCTCGTCGAAGCTCTATCTATGAAAGTTCATCAATCTCTAGGAGTCTGGATCAGTCTGGGTGCCTGGACTCTAACATGTGATGGCCAATCAGCATGTGTCAATTCCTCTACTCGGGTGTCTAGGTTCAGGCCAGTTCAAGCACTTGGACTCGGTCCGGGCACTGGGAGATTTGGGCGCCTACATCCTTCCCAGGCACCTAGAGACTCTTTTTCCAGCCAACTTGCAGTTTTGATTTCTTGCAAAACATGTTAGCCCAAGTAATAAAAAATATCCTAAAAAATAGAGTTAGCACATTAGAAAAATATGATCAATTTATGAATTAGATCCTATCTTCTCAAGACCAGGATCTAGTCATGGTCTTAGCTTAGACATCCGAAATGACTTTAAGCTGGACCACACCTATAGTTCAACTGGGACTCATCCTCACTAAATCTCTCTCTTCTAGTGACTTACCTTCATTTACCATTTGCAGTCACTTGCCTTATCTTTTGACTCACCAGGTCTTCCTGGCAGTTGTTAGGTCCGTAGACCCAACTGGACTTTAACCAGCTCTCAGGTCCCGAAGACCCAGTGGACTTACTTCCAGATATCGGGTCACACCTTGACCTATCTGAACTTCGTGCTAGTTATCAAGTTCTCAGGCCTAACTAGGCTTCAGCCTGGGGTGAAGTCCTCTATGCCCATTAATTTCTATAGACTTGGTAAAAAGGTTGTTGGTGTGGGAATCATCAAATGATCGAACCTAGGTTTTGATTATGTCAAAAGGTCCAAAGTTAAGTTATCTTGTGATCTAACAAGATTGATTAAACTTGCAGGAAAGTCCTAAGTTGTCGTAGGCAAAAGTCCTAGTGGATTCTAGGCAGGTGGAAAATCCTAAGGGGAGGTAACCCTAGGTCTTAGGGGTAGTAACCGTAGGTGATGGAAAGTCCTAGCTGCGATTAGGCAGGTGGAAAACCTTAGGGGGTGGTAACCCTATGTCCTAGGGGGAGGTAACCCTAAGTCCTAAGGGGTGGTAGCCCTAGGCGGAAAGTTCAGTCGGTCTAGAGGACCGGTCTGGCAATAGGTAACCTATCTTGAGAGGAGTAGGTGAGGACGCATTCCCCGTTGAGGGAACAGTATGCGTCAATTCAACCTAGGGTTTTCGGAGGAAATCTGAAGTCAGAACCAGACAGTCCGAAGGCTGTCAAAAGTTGTTTTACTTAATTAATTGTTAGTTGTCTAACTCTATTTTGCAGGAGACTAACACTTTATTGTAGGGTTAGATTTGACCTTTATCGGTCGATCGAACATCTAGATCGGTCGACCGAACCCAGTATAGCAGGATCAGATTTTCAGAGATCAGACTGAGTTCGACCGAGGGATCGGTCGACCGAACCTTGGGATCGATCGATCGAACCAAGGATAAACGATGACGTGATCGAGCCGAGTTAATCGGACCAGATGAGCTGGTTGGACCAGCTGAGATGGGGTCGGTCGACCGAACAGCGGGATCAGTTGATCGAATGAAGAAACTCTATCCGAGCATCAGAACCGGGATTGGAAGGCTAACCGATTCAGGTGGGATCGGTCGACTAATCTGGGTCGAGTCAAGACTTGATCTCGAGATCAATGGATCTAGATCAAGTTTGAGGAGGGTATAAAAAGGGGTCTCGGCTAACACTTCAAGGCACCCAAAAATCAGACTACTTGCGCTCATGTGTGCTGCGACAAAACACTTCAACAACGCTCAACTGCTACGCTGACAATTGACGTTCCTTTCCAACATCTTTGTATTGTCGATAACTTAGTTTTAATATTACAATTGTAATTGATCCTGTAAAGATTTCTTGAGCTTATAGTAATTTCTTATCGAAAGCACTCTCACATGCGGGCCTTGAAGTAGGAGTCGCCACAGGCTCCGAACCAAGTAACTCTTGGTGTTTACGATTGTGCTCTTTGTCTCCTTACTTTCCGCTGCATTTCTTACTCTGTGTTTTCCGAAACGAGCGTGAAAGCTACACGTACTATTCACCCCCCCCTCTAGTACGTCTACGATCCTACAATTGGTATCAGAGCTAAGTCACTCTGATTTGGTGAAACCACCAATTGAGCAGGGGGTTCTTTTTTGATTTTGAAAACAAAATTATATACCGTTTTTGCTTAAAAAAAGATTCTTACGCCTTTCGTTTTTTCCTCCAAAATTATTTTTGAAAAAATCATTTTCATCTTTTCACCATTAGTCAGTATTAGCAAAATATCGCATTTACCAAAATTCGTAATAATATTTTTTTTATTTTTTTATTTTTTTCTCCCGCACTATTAATCCAAGATCAAGTCTTGGAACATTCATTTTTTTCTTATTGTGTGCAAGATTTCTCCTTTTGAATGGCCCACCAAGAAGGCTACAACACAACCGACCCGCCTCTTTTCTCCGACGAATATTTTGGCTATTGGAAGGGCCGAATGGAGTACTATCTCAAGACGCAGGTGGAAATGTGGATAATAATCCAGATCGGATTTACATTTCCCATCGAAGATGGAGTCCTCGTCCCCTGTGACAAATGGGATGCACCAACCTGCAAAAATTTAGAAGCTGATACAAAAGCAACACAAACTCTCCAATGCGCCCTAACCAAAGAAGAGCTGAACCGGGTTGGTCCCTTCAACAGTGTAAAGAAATTGTGGAAAAAATTGATCGAGTTGCATGAGAGTACTTCCGACACGAAGGTAAGCAAACGAGATTTAATATTAAATAAATTATATAATATAAAAAATGTAGGAAGGTGAGTCGATAAGCCAGCTACATGCTCACATACAAGATCTTCTGAACGGACTCCACGCGATCGGACAGAAAATGGAGAATCGTGATGTTGCTTTTCTGAGGAATACCTTGTGGGCATCAATGGTAGATGCTTACAAGGTATTTAAGGACCTTTCCTCAATCAGACTAGATGAACTCTTTTCAGAATTCGAACTTCATGAACTGACTAATGCGTACCCAGTCGAGAAAGGTATTACTTTGATTGCAAGTACAAGTAGAAGGAGGGAACCAAAAAAAAAGCGTCGAACTGAACCTAAATCTGAAGATGAATCAGATCTCAAAGACGAAATCACCATCGAACTAGTCAAACTAGTTTGAAAAGCTCCCAAGAAGAAGAAGATGACTTAATCGTGTTGGTGCAGCGGAGGCCGGCAAGAGGGGGGTGAATTGCTGAAAACACAAAATAAAAATACCCTCCTCGAATTTCAACTCAGAAAAGCAATAGTAAAATAATAACAATTAAATTAACAGAAGTAAAAAGAAACTCAGCAATTAACCTGGTTATAACCAAGGAGGTTATTAATCCAGGGCGATGAAAAAGCGCACTAGAAGAATCTCCTTTGCTGAAGGCGGAGAAGCCTTTTACACACTAACGGCTCAGAACTATTGCTAGAAATTAAGTATAGAGTTGATTGTCAAAGTTGTTTTTGAATTCCTAGCTCCAGGGGTCTTTTTATAGCTCCTGGAAAGTCTATCCCGAGGGTCCAAGGCGCCTCCAACAAGGTTTAAGGCGCCTCCAGCTCGGTCAGCGGATAAAACTTTATCCGCAACGCAAACGGTCAAATCTGACCTGTTGAAGGCGCCTTCAACAGGGTTGAAGGCGCCTTCATGATGGAGGCGCCTCCAAGCCTGCTGGAGGCGCCTCCAAGCTGGCAGCTCCATTTTTCAGCTTGGTTTCTTCAGCTTCCGATGCTCCGTTCTTTTGGGTGATTGCGGCCAACCGGAATAAGGCTCACCCGAACTCAATTCCGTCCCGGCTTCACGTCCCTCAAACGCCGCGCACGCTCTTCACGCCCACCGGAGTACTCTTCCGCAGCTCTCTCGTCTTTCGGACGCACCGAGCCCGTCGGCTCCCTTCCCGTGTCGTCCTTCTCGCTAGCTGCGTCTTCCGCTCGACTTCCTGTGCTCCTAAGCTTCTGCACACTCAGACACAGGGATCAAACACAGCAGGACCTAACCAACTTGGTTGATCGCATCAAAACTACCACGGGGTCCAACAAATCGAACTCGAAGACCAAGTCCAGAGTTATCTGCTACCGTTGCAACCAGAAGGGATACTACAAGCCTGACTATCCAAACCAAAAGCAAGGAAAAAGGAAAGCCTTGAAAGCAACATGGTCCGAGTCGTCGAAAGAGTTAGATGAAGAAGAACATAAACAAACAAGCTTCCTTGCTCTACTGGTACAAGCGTACGTTGCTGAAACCGATTCCGAGTCTAAAACCGACTCCGAGTCTGAAATCGACTCCGAGTCTGAAATCGAGAGCAAATCAGAAATCGAGTCCGAGAGAAGCCACAGATCCGTATCCATTTTTGAAGGACCAAACAACATTGTAAGTTCCCTAATTGCTGATCCTTAGATAGATGTGTTGGATCATGAAAACGCTAGAGGGGGGTGAATAGCGATCGAAAATTCATAGCAGAGTCAAGTCGAGTACGCAACGGAAAAATAAAAGGCACGATGCTAACAACACCAATTTTACTTGGTTTGGAGCCTTCGACGACTCCTACTCCAAGGCTCAGGTACCGCAGACCTATCGATAGACAATCTACTAAAAATCTCTTCCGGTACCCCCGGAAGAGAGAGTCGAGTACACAAGAATTAGGTTAAGTGCAACAAACTGCACTTACCCTTTTATATAAATTAAGTACAGAACAATAACTGTTACCAACACTCTTTATAGGAATGAAAATGATGCACTTCGTGTTGATGTCTGTTTACTGGGTGCAATCGGAACTTCTCGGATCAGTCATCGGGCTCAGCAGCTTCTCGGTAGTGTCGTAGCAGCAATAGGAAGCAGTCGGAGGCTCAGAGGTGCGCACAATAGCTCGTATGTCGTTGATATTTCAAAGCCTCCTCGAAACAACCTTATAAAGGGCTTGGAAGGCGCCTTCCAAAGGCCTTGAAGTCGCCTCCAATGGGATAAAAATTTATCCTGACTTTGTTGCACCTTATCTGTGAATCGGTCAAAATTTATCCTGTGGAAGGCGTCTTCCATAGTCATGAAAGGCGCCTTCTATGAACAGTACCGAGGCGTCTTCCATAGCCATGAAAGACGCCTTCGGGCACTGTTCACCCAAAGGCCATTTCTTCCTTTTGTCTTGCAAAACAATATTAGTCCACTAACCCTGCAAGACATGTGTTAGGACAAATAAACAAATAATAAAGAGAGTAATTAGTTTTTGTCCTCCAGGACCAAGAACTAGTCAAGGTCTCAGTCTAGGGATCCCAAATGGTCCTAGACTGGACCGACGCCTACTGTCCCTCAACTGAGATGCGTCCTCACAGTCACTCTCCTCCAGTGACTTACCTTCACTTACCGTTTGTCAGACATATGGTCAGTCCGTCGATTAGTCTGGACTTCGTGCCAGCTATCAGGTCAGTCCGTCGACCTAGTTGGGCTTCGTGCCAGATATTAGGTCAACTCGTCGACCTATATGGACTTCTTTCCAGTTATCCGGTTGATCCGTCGACTTAGCTGGGCTTCTCACCAGCTATCTAGTCGGCCCGAAGACCTAGCTGGATTTCTCCTACACACTCAGTCAAAGTGTTAGATCATAACACAACTAACTTAACATACTTTGTCATTCATCAAAACCTAAGTTAGACCGTTAGTGCTAACCATATCAATAATCTCCTCTTTTTTATGTAATGACAACCTGGATTAAGTTAGTGAAAAAATACACAAAAAAACGGTACCCAATGAAATAATGCAAAAAAATAATTGTACCCAATGAAATAATTTTGATTTAGTTAGGTTGGTATTTTGTCTAGTATTTATTGCTAACTTAAACCACCTAACCCTCCCCCTTTGGCATTCATCAAAGATAATAAATATAAACAAATGAACTTATAAAGATAATAAAAATTTGGCTAAGTAAATTTTGAAAACTAAAAATTTTTCAAGTTTACTGGGGGACGTTAAACTTATAAACCTGAGTAAAAAAAACTTTAATGAAAAGGGAAATGATTTTCAAATATGTCTTAAATATACATGTATAATTTCTAAAAATAAAGTTTAGATAATTTTCAGAGGCTATTAATTTTACCTACTTTTCAAATTTTACTAGATTATCAAAAGATATAAAATTTTGAAAATACTAAAAGAAATTTAGAAAATTAAGGAAACATCATTTTCAAAATGGAAAGAGTTTTGGAAAAATATTTTGAAAACATTTTAATATAACTAACTAAACATTTTGAAGGATGTTTTCAAATTTTAAAATATTTTTTTCAAAAACATTTCAAGGTTTCCAATAGTAGTGCGATTAATATTTTAAGTAAAATAATTTTTAAAAGCTATATTAAGTCATTTTCAAAAATTTAGTCAAGCTTATTGTTTTTAAAAACTTATCTTTAAAACTTTTAAAGATTAAGGAAGTAAAAAAAATTTAAAAATAATTTCTTAAAATATAAAAAAATGTAAATAGTTTGTAAAAAAAATATCAATACTCCCCTGAACTTGACAGTATTTTTTTTAAATAAAAAATTAGAAAGCGTCCTTAACTGTCTAATCATTTGTTACTCACTAATTATCAGAAGATAACAGTTTTCACTTGGTTAGTCAGGTTAAGTTAATTTATCCAGTTAGTATTTGACTAATTTGAAAAACTTAACTTAATTACTGTTAGTGTGATTTTTAACGCTCAGACTTATATTGATGCATTGATATAAGCATCATAAGTCCAGACAATCTGCCTATGCATCCCACCCCTTTCTAAGTTCAGTAATATACAACCAAGGTAGCATTGATGTGTTGGTGAGATGCTCAATCCTTAAATCTATAGGAGCATGCATTCTAAGGATTTAATCTAGACTAAGGCTAAAAACTGATTTTGAAAATACTAAAAATAGGGAATTTAAAAAAAAATTACCCTAGAATTTTAAAGAAAAATTTGAAAATAATTTTGAAAATTGAAGTCTTAATCTATTAAGCACATTCTTATTTTTAACAATCAGACTTAAAAATAGAAAGCTAACTGGAGATGGTGAATTAAGTCATATACAATCCATAAGAATATAGGTAATACAATCAGGTCTAATCATTATCAACAGGTGGTGGTAGTGGTCACTCAGGTGAGCGCAGAGCCTGGAGAATCTGTTCAAATCTAGTGGTCATGTCATCTCGTAGAGCAGTGAATCCGGAGGTCATCTCCCCCCGGAGTGCGCTGAAACCATCCGAGACTGACTGTCGAATCTGTGCGGAGGACTCCTTAAGTCATGCAAGCTGATCCTCGACCGATAGTGAAGTTAAGAGTTGGGTCGAAGTCGAGGGTTGTGCTGGAGAAGGAGGATGCTCAAAGATCTCCTCAACCGTGAACTCTAACCACTCCTCTCCCTCGGTTGGAACAAAAAACTCTTCCTCGACTGGAGCAATTGGCTGCGGCCCACCTCTCCAGATAGAACCCCCTGAGCAGTGATGTCTATATGTACTAGAGCTAGCTGATGCTAACCAAACTCGTCATATACACTAAGGGAGCTAGACGTACCCTGGGTCATATCTACTCCTATGGTAGAAAATATGTATGTCAGGACATGACAATAGGGCATATGAACCTGACACCTAGTGACTAGACTGGATGCATGTATGACATTATGAAACATATGTAATGCAATGTCAATGCCTAGATGCTGACAAAGAGCGTACAAAAAGAAAGAGTGGGAGGGTCGCATCATCGCAATGTCACGAGATGTGATTGGCAAAATGTAGGTAGTCAGGACTTGATATAGAATATAGTCCTGGACCCTAAGAGAGAGTGGCCTAAAGTCTGTCACTGTAGATAGTCTCTCCTCCCCAAATAAATACATATAGATATCATCTAATGTAATATGAGAATAGGGCTCGCCAAATGGTAAATCTCTATTAGGGTAACACAAAAATAGTATGCTTGTTAAGATGTATACTAAAAGTCTAGCTTTTTGTATGAACATTTATTTTGAAATGAGAATTACATTGGTCAAATGTCTGCATTTAGTAAAATGCGGTTGTCCATTTAATTTATATGATAGATAACATGACAACCAAGATGGATTGGGACAAATCATTAAAATGATTGTAGTGTAATTTGGTACTAGTTTATCTTGACTATAAAATTACACTAGTACACTATGTGTGTATTGAACAGGATCATTTGATGTTGTTCCTTTTATACTGATTACATAAAAGAACATAACCTCTGTTATTATGGATGTGTGTACTCTTAATCCTGATATAATAACAAGCACATATACTTAATATTTATTTCTTTAATTTATCAATGGGTGAGATTTATTCATTAAATCAATATGCCCGATAAGTTGGGAAATAATATTATTTATATGGTGTGTTGTTGATTATAGAAGGAAATTGTGTCCTAGCTATCTAGGTTAATAATGTCCCCTTGAGGAGCTCATAAGGATTGTCATGTAAACCCTGCAGGTGGACTTAGTCCGACATGATAATGAAGTTGAGTGGTACTACTCTTCGAGCTAGATATTAATTAAATGAGTTGTCAGTAACTCATTTAATTAATAGACATTCGATATCTTAAACACAGGGAGATTAATGCACTCATGATAAGAAGGAGCCCATAATGTAATATGGGATTGGTGTGGTAGTTCAATAATAACTCTTTAGTGGTATGAGTTATTATTGATGAACTTGAGTTGGGTGTTCGGGTCGAACACAGGAAACTCAAGCTCATCGGGAGGCCAAAACCAATTCCTTTGCTCGGTCTATGCTGTAGCCTCTACAAAGCCTCGCGTTCACCCATTTTGATTTTCCTTCTTACCCAAATGAGGGGTCGGCCACATCCTTGCTTGGCGCCCAAGCAAGGGGTCGGCCAAGCCCTCTTGGTGCCCAAGATGTGGGTCGGCCAAGCCATGCTTGGTGCCCAAGCATGGGGTCGACCATACAAGAAGAGAAAAGGAAGTTTTGTTTAAAACCAAATTTTGTTAAAATATTTCCTTTTATAGCTTTCTACAATGAATTAAAAGAGAGATTTTAATTTTGTTAAAATCTTTTCTTTTTGTAGTTATCTACAATGATTAAAAGAGATATTTTAATTTTGTAAAAATCTTTCATTTTTTGTAGTTATCTACAATGGTTAAAAGAGATATTTAAATTTTGTTAAAATCTTTCTTTTTTGTAACCAACTATTATAGGAATAAAAGGAAGATTTTGTTTAAAACAAAATTTCGTTAAAATATTTTCTTTTATAACTTTCTACAATTGATTAAAAGAGAGATTTTAATTTTGTTAAAATCTTTTTTTTTGTAGTTATCTATAATGGTTAAAAGAGATATTTTAATTTTGTTAAAATCTTTCCTTTTTTGTAACCAACCATTATAGGAATAAAAGGAAGATTTTGTTTAAAACAAAATTTTGTTATAATCTTTCCTTTTATAACTATTTACAATGGTTTAAAAGAGAGATTTAATTTTGTTAATTTTTTTTTCTTTTTTTGTAACCATCTACAATATCAAATAAAAGGAAATTTTATTAAAAACTTTCCTTATTAGCCACTAGCAAAGATTACAAAAGAGGAGAAGGGAGGTGCCAAAAAACTAGCACAACCTAAACCTTCCACCGCTTTGGCGGGATTTTTCTCGCCGCTCCCGAAGGCACCTTCTGTAGATGTTGGAGGCGAGGCGCCTTCCGAATTTTTTTGGGTTAAAATAAATTTTAAGTTAGAATAAAAATGTTTTTTAAGTTAAAATAATTTTTAAAATGATTTAAGTTAAAATAAATAATATTTAACTTAAATTAATTTTTAAAATAATTTTTACGTTAAGTTAATTTTGAAAATGATTTTTAAGTTAAAATAGTTTTTAAAATGATTTTTAAGTTAAATTAATTTTAGAATAA
Source organism: Zingiber officinale (assembly GCF_018446385.1). Classification (NCBI taxonomy): domain Eukaryota; kingdom Viridiplantae; phylum Streptophyta; class Magnoliopsida; order Zingiberales; family Zingiberaceae; genus Zingiber; species Zingiber officinale. Next base: position 115,227,178 of record NC_055987.1, read on the forward strand.
TTTTTTTAAATAATTTGAGATTGAATTTTGAATTTAATTTAATTTAATTTGAGAATAATTTTTCTCTCTCCTTAATCTCTCTCATCACACTTTCTTTCCTCTTTTTTTCTCATCATACTTTCTCTCTCCTCAATCTCACACATCACATTCTCTTTTCTTTTTTTTCACATCAGACTTTCTCTCTCCTCATACTTCCTTTCTCATCATGTTTTCTCTCTCCTCAATCTCTCACATCACTCTCTTTTCTCTTTTTTTTCATCATACTTCCTCTCTCATCGTACTTTCTCTCTCCTCAATCTCTCACATCACACTCTCTTTTCTTTTTTTTTTTCTCATCACACTTTCTCTCTCATCATGCTTTCTATCTCATCGCACTTTCTCTCTCCTTAATCTCTCCCATCACACTCTCTCCTTTTTTCTCAACACACTTTCTCTATCATCATGCTTTCGCTCTCATCATACTTTCTCTCTCCTTAATCTCTTCCATCACATTCGTTTTCCTTTTTTTATCATCAGACTTTCTATTTCATCACGCTTTCTCTCTCATCATACTTTCTCTCTCCTCAATCTCTCCCACCACACACTCTCTCCTCATTTTTTCTCATTACACTTTCTCTCTCTTCATCCTCTCTCATCATATTCTCTCACTCATCATATTTTCTCTCTCATCTTCTATCATCATGCTCTCTTCCATCACACTCTCTTTCCTCATTTTCTCTCATCGCACTCTCTCTTCATTCTTTCCCATCACACTTTCTCTCTCATCATACTCTCCCTCTCATCATATATTTTCTCTCACATCTAATTTTTTTTCTCTTATTTTCTTTTAAGGGTAAAAAAGAAAATTTTGATTTATTCCAATAGAAAGACTGTTATAGTTTGTTTAAAGACAGTGAAAATATACTAAGCCTAAAGGCTGTTATAGTTTGTTCGATTACAGAAAGTCTTATACCTGACACATTTGCCATTATATTGGTTCAGAGGCACTAATTTATCTGGTACCTAGGCTGTTATAATTTGTCCGAAGGCTATTAACATATATCTATCTCATTTAATAATGAAAACTTGCAACACACATCTTGAACAAACATTAGATAGATTCTTAAAAAAGTAAGATAGTCGATAACAACATTTAAATGATAATCCCATAAAAGTTTTGTTCCGTTTTCAGAGTGTCATAATACCAATAGAGCACCAGAATATCATAAATAATAGAAGTCCAATCTTATCCCGATCATGAATAGGAACTCGATCCCTCCGAGTTTGAAATAATAAAAGAGAGTAGTTGCACATCAGGGTTACCTATGCAAGAGAGGACTTTCTGCAAGATGATAAAAAAAATTGGACTTAATTTGGTAATCTTGATAGCATCTTGACGTCCCACAGAAATATTAATACATAACCTATAACATTATGAAAACATCCAAGAATGTTAAAAAGAAATATAAAATTAGCAAATTCATAGTAAGGGCAAGTGAAATAATCTTTAAAAAACTATCTGGTTTTAAAGTCTTACTTTACTGATGAAACTTCAGAACTTGTCACTCGAAGCGATCATAAGGCAATAATTGTTGCACTTACCTATCTATATATACCATTCGAATTGAATTATTTGATTGAGCTAATATTTATTTTCCCAAGTAAATGCATAATTATCCCTTCACTAGAAATTTATTTGTAGGAATTTCAATGAACAAACAATCATAAAGGACAAATCATCTAAGAAAAAGGTAATAGAACAGGTAAAAACCATATGTGCAATCCAAGTTTAATGAAATAGATAAATCACCAAGTAATATAGGAATTCATTAAATTAGTATAGAAAATAAAACTATAAAAGGTGAATGCAACCATGAGATGTAGGGACTTATCTTGTCAGTGAAAACTCCCTGAGATTGCCAATAAAAATTCCAAATTATTCAACAGACACCAATTCCCTGTCATAATGCATTTGTATACACCATTTCGTCGAACACCTTTTGTGAGAAGCGTACATCACTAATAGCGTAATAGGTAATAGGATCTTCAGAAAATATTCCTCCGAAATAGTACAAGCAGCCCATGATCCAAGTAGCGAGCGTAGTTGGAGAATAACAGAAAGTAAACAGGGGATATAAAACCAAAGATTTTGCAATGCAATAAAATACAGTCGTGTTCTATCTTAGCAAAATCCGTATGGTCCGAGTGTTACTACGACGTTTTTCCATGTTATTGCAACGAATTGGATATAGACCGAAAAAATATTTTGTCCGCTAAATGTCTTAAATATCAGTTGATATTGTCATTGCTGAAAAATGATATAAAAAGATAAGTAGGGTAATGAGAAATAAATAACTTATCTTGCCAATGAAGATTCTTTAGAACCATAATGACCAGTGACTTTTTCAGAAAATTTTATGGAACTTGCTGAGTGTAGCAGAACTAATTTTCTTAAGACCGACCAATCTTTAATTTTGCAGTGCAAAGATTTTTTATCTAATCAGGTGAACATAAACGCGTGGATTGAATGTCAGCCTTATAAAGAGCAAAACTCTGCTCCCCACATCCCCTAATCTTGATTTTGAACTTCAAGAAAACCAACAGTAATATCGAAATTCCTAACCTCCTCAAAGAATATTTCCAAGTGAATTTCTTATCCTTTCCACATGGATCTAAGTAAGAGCACAAGGATATTGCCGAGCGGAGTTTGCCGGTCAACTTTTGAAATGGACAGGGTGGCAATAAAATTTGGTTACATAAAATCTTCCTCATTACTAAGCCCATGATAACGAATCAGTCCTTTAGACCATCTCCAATTTACATCATCAAATTTGATATAATTTTCATACTAAAATGATACAATTTCAACACCAAACATTATTTCAACTCCAATCCATCTACACCATATCACACTGAAAAAGAATATTCTTTAGAATATTCTATTATTCTTATTAATTTTTTACATTTATACATATCAACAATTTTAATATTTTATTGTATTATGTTTATGAAATTAGTGATAATTTATAAATATAATTATAATTAAAATATATTAAATAAAATTAAAATAATAATTTTAATAAATTAAATATTTATAAATATACATAATAAAATTTAAATATGCTATTAAATACACTTAATTTAAATTTATAATAAATAATAATTACATTTAATTATACTATAAATAAAGATAAAGAAAATAATAATTATTAATTAATTACATTTGATTTTATAATAATAAAATAAAATAAAATAAAACATCTCTCCATCATCAAATATGGTGATGTGAATAGTGCACCACCATATTTGGTGTTGCACTATTCACAACACCATATTTAGTGTGAGATTTGATGTATGAGTTATGTTAAATTTATATCAAATTTGATGATTTGATGATGGGTTAGAGATACCCTTAGACAAAATTTAAGCCATTTCTTTCATGATATTGAAAATCTGACTAAGACCCTTTAAAGAATAATTCCTCTTAAAAAGCCCATCTAATTTTTAATGGTTTCACCGTCAAAAATTGCATCAGAAGTATCCTTCTTCTAACACCAAATAATTTTGTGTCGTTACTAGTGATGTAGAGTGGCCCGAAGATCCTTAAACTGCACCTCGAATTTTATGATAACGCTGATATCAATCATAACTTAAGAGTAATTAATCAGCTTGTGTATAACATGAGATCACACAATTATTAGCTCGATAATATTGAGAAATGCCTTCGGCAAGAGCTGATGAATTATCTGCTTTTGAAGCAGTGCCTGTTACTTCTCCACGAAACACTTCTTCTCAAGAAGTCTATGCCGATGCTAGGCGAAGCAGACCCAAGAGAAATCAAAACGCGTATATCGTCCTCCACAAGGAGATTCCCTAGGAGGAAGAGACGCTAGTTCCAGGAGAATGGTGACTCACGGAGGCGCTACGGTGGTATTTCACTTCTGTCATTTCCCAACACCAGCCTCCGAAATGGATTTTAACTGCCACAGCAAACCCTTTTTGATCCGAAAGATGGCGACGCGTTCGGTTGAAGGGGAAGAGCACTTGCAGGCAAGCTGGAGCTTCGAGATGAGGACAAAGGAGTGTCACGACGAATCAAATAGAAAAATTAATATTTTCAAATCTATTATATCAATTTTGAAAGTACCTTTAGGTATTGTTCATCCGAAGATTTTTTACTCTTTTGTCTGATAAAAAAATATTAGTTTAAAATTAAAATATCTATTCTATAAAACAAAGTTAACATAGTTATAATAATGAATAGTAATTTGTTCTTGTCCTCACAGGATCCGGAACTAGTTAAGATCTTATATTAGAGATCCAAAATAGACCTAACTTGGACTGACGCTTAGTGTCCTCTCAACAGGGACGCATTCTCACTTAGCCACTCTCTTCCAGTGACTTACCTTTACTTACCAGTTTGTCAGTTGTCTGGTCTGCAGATTCAACTGGACTTCCTTGCATATATCCGGTCGGTCTGTCGACCTATCTAGATTTTTTGTCAGATATCCAGTCGATCCGTCGACCTATCTGGACTCATTGCTAGATATTCGGTCGACTCGTTGTCCTACCTGAACTTTTTTCCAAATATCCGATCGATCCATCATCCTATCTGATTAATTCATGCACACTTAGTAAAATGGTTAGATTATAATAATATCTAACTTAATTTACTTTATCATTCATCAAATTTATCATTTATCAAAACGTTAATTAGACTATTAGTACAAATATACCAACAGTATTATCTGTTCTATCGGACAAGTAGATCTATGGAGCGTGACATTTATTTTTACAATAGGAGTGCAACACTGCAGCATATGAGAAGTTAGATTGTTCGGTACAGTAGATTGTGGAGTAACTATGGTAGACACTACAACATATGAGAACTTGATTATTCGGAAGACTATGTTTGTGGAGTATTGCAACTACTGTAGATGTACTGTTGCAACGGGCAATGGAGTCACTGTAGCATAGCCGTAACTTCCATGAGGCCAGAGAGACAACTGTCTCAGGGCCCAGCCCAATGAAGGACTCATTTTTTTTAATTATACCTAAAACAAAATGAGAGACATGGACCCTAAATGACCGCTAAACCTATTTTCATGGCTTCAAGGCACGCACCGATGCACGATTCTTCTTTGAATGCAATTTCTTCTCTGATGTTGCTCATCTTTGCATGTGATTTCTTCTCCAGCGTTCTTTTCTACCAATGCATGAATTCACTGAATAAGAGGTAATCCTAATATTCTTCTTTGACCATCTTCTTTGTCTTACAACACGCGACACCAATTGTATCCTAATCGTGCAACAACGGTCATTTATGCGACCTAATCACATCGATTCTTGAAGTGGCTATCTCACGCAACATGGGCTGGTGGTTGGACTTTGCTCGTGTGACCTAATTGCATGACGCGGTGGCTGTCGCACGCTACCCTGGTTGCTTGTGCGAACAACAACCTAATTGCATGGTGGTTATTGCTTGTCGCCTTGCTACTACTTGCAGCCACCGCATTGGTCTCAGTGTTACAGGATACACTAAATGAACTATCAATATTATAGATTGAGAAAGAAATAGTCTGACAATTGGATTATTCAGATTTTATAAATATTTTTACCTCTAAAATAGCTAGACAAATAGTGTTTATAATAATATATTATTTTTGATTTATTTATGTATTTAGTATATATATTATTTGTAAATTGAACTTTATTATTATTTATTCTAGTAAAAGAATCACTTTTTAGTATGCTCTTCAGGCCCCGTCGAATACAGGTACGACTCTGCACTGTAGCAATTGTTGTAGCATATACGAGAAGTTGGATTGTTCGGGAGAGTAGACTGTGAAGCATTGCAGCTAGTATTAGATGCATTGTAGCAAATGAGAATGGAGCTACTGAAGTATCGCTGTAACAGTTACTATAGTAATTATTGTAACATACGAGAACTTATTGCTCTAAAGATTAGAATGGTTGTTCGTGGAGGTTACTATAGTGGTTACTAGCATACGAAAACTTTGATTGCTTGGGTGATTATATTATGGGTTTCCAAACACGGTAACTGTATGGTACTATAGCAATAATGCCACTATAGTGTACTGAATGTGATTGCTCAGGAGAAGACTTTAGTGACTCGAGATGCTCGAGAATAAATTAGGATATCATTAATACCTTGGTTCAAAAATTTTGGATATCTCTACGGATGGTGACAGAAATATCGTCGATTGAAATAGATCACGAAAAAAATATAATACAAATAGAGATACATATAATTTAAAAAATAATATATAGTAATATTTTTCATTGAAACACAAAGATAAATAAAAAACTAAGTTATATGATAACACATCTCAAAATAAGTTACTCATTAAGGGTATATTGGAATCCTTGATATACTGGGACTCAAAATGATATGGCTGCGGCTGTGTCCTTAGTCATGGGACACATATGGTGATTGTCACGCCCCCAGAAGAGTCCCTGTCCGAGAAAATTTCGGCAGCATCTCCTCTGTACGGCGGACAATCAAAATTTTCTACAAGCACTAAATACTCAGCCACAGGCGGCTGGAATCATAACAATAATAAAAAATCAATCACCACGCAGTTTATATATATATTCAGCCTCTGGCTGACACAACCACGCAGTAATAATACTCTGACTCAAAAACCACCCTACTCAACTACACTCGTAAAGCCCAAATCCGATTTTTCTTACCTCTTCTGCCGTCCAAGCAGGCATGTAGTAGAGTAAATCCAAATCATACTAAAAGTCCATCCAACGGAAAGATTCCATACAATATCCATATGTAAGTCCAAAACAAACTAAAACAAAGTCTGATAGCGAAAAGCTAAAATGAAACAACAACTCAAAAACCAGCAGCGGAGTAGTACTACGTGCAGTGGGGACTAGCGACTGGAACTCTCTCCTGACAGCATCAACCTGAAAATAACAACAATGGAGGCGGGGTGAGTCCAACACTCAGCAGGTACAGTTGATATGCAAAGTAAAGAAACAACACCTAGCACTAATCATGCGTACAGTCTCCTGATAAGAAAAATAAGAATGCATCTGAAATAAACAGGAGAATACTGTACTAACCAGGTCCTGAGTATAAGGTCAAACAGTCCGAGGGATATAGGAATCCTGTATGCATGTCAAACATAGGTATCCAAACAATATGCAGCATATAAATGCAGCAAACACAAACACAAGCAATAAATGCATCATGCATATGATGCCAATGATGCGTCCTGGTCACCCCTGACGCCAGTCGATCATCTCACACACAATAGTGAGGCCGAGTGGGTAGGGCTGTGACAACCGTGCACTCTGTCGTCACTACTCCTGATGAGTGACCGAGTGGACGGGATGCTGTCGGAGTACACCTATCCTCCTACCCCAAATCATAAATGGGGGAGCGCAATGCTCTCAACTTCCGGTACACGATGACGGGAAGGAATCTCTGCCAGCTAACACGTTGTGTCACACTACCCATGAGCGGACCAACGGAGCCAAACAAAGTCCCTGCTGCAACACACTCTGCCTGAATCGACCACTAACCCATGAGTGGTGGTGTGTGCAGATCCATGTAACTGGCGATGTGCTCAACAATAATGGAGCGGACTATCGCACAGCATGCAATCATGCAAATGGTGCATGGCACTAACCACAAGAATATCCTGACCTAATCCACATATATATAAAAATGCATCAAAGGTCAACGAATCCAAAACAATCCAAAGGTATACAGAAGGTATAAAACCTAGGTCCTGAACATGGTCAAGCATGGCATATCACTACCCCTATAAGCATGTATAAACAGGTAAAATATACCTGAGATGCAAAACCAATCAATCAATCAAGCATGTAAGATTTGGGTAGTGATTAACCGAAAACAGATAAGAAACACAATTAATGCAACATGTTAATTTAATTACTAAGCATATCAAATGACATAAGTCAAAAGTACCCGCCTCCGAAAATAGAATGGTCCAATCCGGTCCGAACACGACGTCGAGATACCCGTCTCGCGTCAAAGTCCTGTATCACCAATACATATACATTTTTATTCAGCTAATTCCTATAAATAGCTAAATAAAAATCTCATACACAAATTTAGAGACAAAACCCTAATTAACACAATAGCATAAACCTTACCTTTCACTGATAACTAGGTTAACAATTATTGCTAATACAGTTTAGAAATCGAATTACCAAAATATATCAACTCCTACACCTCACCTTATGCAGTAATTAACTTAACACAAACCTTACCCAAATTTTCCGATGGCTCAACACTACTCAAATCCTGGAGAACTTACTGCCGAGATCCGGAGAAGCTGCTGCGAGAAATCAGTGACAAATACCACTGTAATCAGCCAACAAGTCCAACATAGGATCCCAAATCAACAATCTAAATACCTAACATGCCTTACCTACTCAATACCCCCCCTTGTTTCCTCTCTGCCGGCGACTGGTGCGAAGAAGGAAGACCCGCCAGTGGAGTCTGAAACACGGCAGATGGTTGCTGGACCCTGGCGTCGGCAGTGAACGTTGGGGCAGAAGGTAGAGGAAGAAAGGAAGGCTCAACTGCTAGGGCTGAGGAGAAACTGGTCGGCCGACACTGCTCAGAGATCAGTGCTAGGGTTCGGCTCCGGCGCTCGAAAGAGGAAGAAGAAGATAGCCGGCGCAAGGTTTCCCGTGGCCGGCGCTGCCTCGGAAAGGAGAGGGAAGGCCGACGCGAGGGCTGAAGAGCAACACCCGGCGATGTTAAGTCACAGGCGACGGCGGTCGGCGCTCGGAAGAGAGAAACCGCCGACCGGCGGTTAGGGCAGAGAGGAGGAGAATCGGCGGCGTCGGGGAGAAGGGCTCGGGCTCGCGGAAGAGGAAAAAGAAATGGAAATAAAAAGAAATTAAGAAAAGGAAATGTAAATATAAACATTTCCTCGCTTAAACGGGTCGCCTAAACAGGCTTTTCCGGATCCCGTTTTTATCCCCGTCAACTCGTCCGTACGAGCTCTGAAAAATTCCCGAAAAATTTTCAAAAATTCCGGAAAATTCCTTTATTCATATCCGCCTATTTCCGGTATTTTACATTCTCCCCCACTAATAAAAATTTAGTCCCCCAAATTTCGTTATCTACCATCAGCAAGTACTACAACAGATATAGAAAGTATAAATGCTGAACGGTAAATAAATCACACACCTCAAGTGAAAAGATGGGGATATCGAGCTCGGATCGTATCCTCGAGCTCCCAAATAGCCTCCTCGTCCGAATGATGCTGCCATCCGAATTTAACCAGCCGGATGGTCTTGTTCCGCAACTGACGCTCCTTCCGGTCGAGAATCCGTACCGGAACCTCCTCATATGTAATGTCAGGCTGAACTGGAACTGGAATATCTGCCAGCACATGCGTCGGATCAGGTACGTATCTCCTCAGCATCGATACGTGGAATACATCATGAACGCCTGACAGGGACGGTGGTAGTGCCAGTCGGTAAGCTACTACTCCGATCCTCTCCAATATCTCGAAAGGACCAATATACCGCGGAGCTAACTTACCCCTGAGGCCAAATCTCTTCACCCCTTTCGTGGGTGAAACTCGTAGAAATACATGGTCGCCAACAGAGAACTCTAGTGGTCTACGTCTCCGATCTGCATAACTCTTCTGGCGGTCCTGTGCCTCTGACATCCTCCGTCTGATAGTACGGACTAACTCTGCGTCCTGCTGAGCTCTCTGAGGTCCCAACAGCTGGGCCTCTCCAACCTTATCCCAAAGGACGGGTGTCCGACAAGGTCTACCATACAACGCCTCAAACGGTGCCATCTGGATAGCCGAATGAAAGCTGTTGTTGTAGGCAAACTCTACCAATGGCAGATGGTCCTCCCAACTGCCTCCGAAATCCATAACACATGATCTCAGCAGGTCCTCTAAAGTCTGAATAGTCCGCTCTGACTGTCCATCTGTCTGTGGATGGAAGGCTGTACTGAAACGGAGCTGTGTACCCAAGGCCTGCTGCAGACTCTGCCAGAAACGAGACGTGAACCGTGGATCTCTATCCAAAATGATACTCAACGGAACACCATGTAATCTGATAATCTCTCGACAATACAAATCTGCTAATCGATCCAGGGGATCAGTCCTCCGAATCGCTAAGAAATGCGCTGATTTGGTTAATCGATCAACGATTACCCAAATCGCGTCATGGCCTCGTCGTGTCCTCGGCAACCCTACCACAAAGTCCATGGTAATGTGATCCCACTTCCACTCAGGAATAGGAATCCGCTGAAGTAATCCTGCAGGTCTCTGGTGTTCAGCCTTCACCTGCTGACAAACAAGACATCTAACTACGAAATCCGCGATGTCCTTCTTCATGCCGTTCCACCAATAGGAACGCCTCAAGTCTCGATACATACGGGTTCTGCCTGGATGGATCGTAAACCGAGAACGGTGTGCCTCCTGTAATAGCTCCTGTAAGACCGGATGAGACTGAGGTACGCATAATCTGCCTCGAAAGTATATAACACCCTCCTCGTCTCGTGTGAACTCGGTCTGCTGCCCAGAAGCTATCTGACTGCTGATGAACTGCAAATGCTGATCACCAGCCTGTGCCTCTCGGATCCTCGTCCTGATCGACGACTGAGAAACCATGGTAACAATAATACCCTGCTCTGTCGGTCCCTGCTCCTCAAGATCTAACTCCGAGAAACTCTGAATCAAGTCCGTGACTGAAATCCGGTGGCAAGCTAAAGTCCCTCTGGACTTCCTGCTGAGTGCATCTGCAACCACATTAGCTTTCCCCGGGTGATAGCTAATGGTACAATCGTAGTCCTTCAGGAACTCCATCCATCTCCTCTGTCGGAGATTAAGCTCCTTCTGAGTAAAAATATATTTGAGACTCTTATGATCAGTGAGAATCTCAAATGTGACACCGTATAAATGATGACGCTAAAGCTTCAGAGCAAAGATGATGGCAGCTAACTCCAAGTCATGAACTGGGTAGTTCTTCTCATGCTCCTTCAGCTGACGAGAAGCATAAGACGTGCTGCATCAGAACAGCGCCCAAACCCTGAAGAGATGCGTCGGTGTAAAGTACAAATCCATCCTCTCCAGAAGGTAAAACCAAAACTGGAGCCGACACTAATCTCCGCTTCAGCTCCTGAAAGCTGGTCTCGCAATCCTCGGACCATATGAATTTCACGCCTTTCCGTGTAAGACGTGTTAGTGACATAGCAATACGCGAGAAGCCCTCGACAAAACGTCGGTAATATCCGGCCAATCCCAGAAAACTGCGGATCTCCTGAACTGACTTCGGCTGCTCCCAACCGGTGACAGCCTCGATCTTCTGAGGATCAACTGAAATACCTCTGCTAGAAACCACGTGTCCCAGAAAACCGACTGAGGATAACCAGAATGCACACTTGCTGAACTTCGCGTACAGCTGATGTCGTCGAAGAATCTCCAAGACTGTGCGAAGATGCTGTGCATGCTCCTCCTCGGAACGAGAGTAGACCAATATGTCATCAATGAAAACGATAACAAACTGATCCAGATACTCCAGAAAGATGCGGTTCATCAAGTCCATAAACACCGCTGGAGCATTGGTAAGCCCAAATGGCATTACCAAAAACTCATAATGACCGTATCTGGTACGGAAAGCTGTCTTCTGGATATCAGAATCTCTGACTCTCAACTGATGATATCCGGATCGCAGATCAATCTTAGAATACACTGAAGTACCTCTGAGCTGATCAAAGATATTTATTTCTGACGGTCACTGCATTCAGCTGCCTGTAGTCAATACATAACCTCATGGTGCCGTCTTTCTTCTTGACAAACAGAACTGGAGAACCCCATGGTGAAACACTAGGGCGAATAAATCCCCTGTCTAAAAGCTCCTGGAGTTGAACCTTCAGCTCGTTCAACTCTTTTGGTGCCATACGATACGGAGCTTTCGATGTCGGCGCGGTTCCCGGAATCAGCTCAATAGCGAACTCCACTGGCCTTCTGGGAGGCAAACCTGGCAGCTCCTCCGGAAATACATCTGGGTATTCCCGGACAACAGGAACGTCGGAGAGCTGCGAACTACTATTGTCCTCAGTACTGATCAACGACAACAGAAAACCATGACAGTCGTGAGACAGCAGCTTCTGCGCCTGAATCGCCGAAATAATCGAGATGCCGTCGTCTCTAATGCTAGTGAAACTCCACGAGGGTTGGTTCGGAGGCCGGAAGGTGACCACCCTCGTCTGGCAATCAACGGTAGCATGATAAACTGATAGCCAATCCATGCCAAGAATAATATCGAACTCGACCATCTCCAATACTAGAAGATCTACCGTAAGTATCATGTTGCCAAAATCTAACGGGCAACCTCTGATCTCCTGGGTGACGTCTAAAGTATCACCGGACGGTAGGGAGACAGTCAATCGTCGCAACCTAACAGTAGGTAATCTACCAATCTCCCGCATAAAGGTACGGGATATAAAAGAATGCGAACTACCAGTATCAATCAAAATATCAGCAGTAAATGCATAAATAGAAATCGTACCGCGGAAAACGGATCCGTCGGCCCGCTGAGCATCCTCTCTGGTAATCGCATGAACACGACCAGTCTCTGGCGGAGGAGGAGGTGGTAATGCTGCCAGCGGCTGCTGCGGCTGGGCAGAAGCCTGCCAGATAAGACTGAGAGGATGGTGACTGATACTGTGCAGCTGGCTGGGACTGAGTCTGATACTGCCCCTGAGTCGGATAATAAGGTCCTGGAGCAAAACTCTGGGGTGCTACAGAAGCACTGGAGTACTCCTGTCCAAGCATGCCAAATGCTGCTGCGGAGGGAGCTGCTCCTTGTATTGTGAAGATTGGGCCGCCTCCTCGATATGCCCTGCTCGACTAGACTGCCCCTCTGCCCGACCCTCCGGGCGTGTCGAGCCTTGGTGACAATCTCGGCTCAGGTGCCCGGCGGTTGCAATAAAAGCAAACCGATCCCAGAGCAAGGGGTGAGGTGATCTGGATCCACATCGAAACAATGAGTATCACGGAAGGTGGTTGCGGTTCTCACGAGAAACCGGAACGTCAAGAAGACCGATCGATTTGAGGCCTACGAGACACCCAAGTACCGACCGATGTCGTTTATGACTACTCGAGGCTGTCTGTGTCTGCTGGACCTGCCCTGAAGTCTGACCCGTATGCTTTCTTTTCCTGTCCGGATATGCTGTCTGCCGAGCTAACTCTATCATCAAAGCTCGATTCAATGCATCAGAGTAAGATGAAATCCCTAATCCGGCAAGCTGTACATGCAGATAACCGTCCAATCCCTGTATAAACTGCATCATGCGAGTTCTGTCCTCCGCAACTAACTCTGGACAAAACTGAGCCAACCGGAGGAATTCAGTATTATACTCGGTCACAGAGCGATTATTCTGCCTCAGACTCATAAAATCCTGTCGGCGAGACATCTGATAGGACAGTGGAAAGAAACGGCTCTCAAAAGCCTCTCTGAACCTGGTCCATGTGACGTTGCGCTCACCAATAATAGAACGCTGAGTAACCCACCAGGCATTAGCTTCATCCCGTAAATGGTAAGCAGCCAGCTCTGCTTTCTCCCACTCGGAGCAAGCCATATAGAAGAAAGTCTGCTCCATAGTCTCTATCCATGACAGAGCCATACTCGGATCGAGATCTCCGCGGAAAAGAGTGAAACGAGTCTTCATCGACTCAGCCAGTGCTGGAACCCTAGCTCGTGCAGCGACAATATCAGTGAGCTGTGTCGGGACGGCTGTAGGAACTGGCAGAAACACTGGAGCTGATACTACAGGTGGTACCGCGGAATAAACCGGAGGAGGAACTCCCGGTACTGCTGTATATACCGGAGCATAGGCCGTCTGTGGTACTGCCTGGGGAACAAAAGTGGTGGCAACTGGAGGTACGGTAGGAAAAGGTACCGGATGTGGAGCAGCTGGGGGTACAGGTGCCACTGGTATAGGATACACTGTAGATCCAAGTGGTGGTGGCACTGAATACGCCGTAGGCTGCGCTGGAGCAGATGTCGGGTACACCAATGGTACCCTTGATGGTACTGTAAACAGGGTAGGCGTGGATACCGTCGGTGTGGCCAAAGTAGGTATCTCTACAGGAGCTATCGGGATTTGAGAGCCCGATGCTCCCGCTGCATCCTGAGTCTGTCCCTGACTGACAGGCTCACTAACAGTGGGCATCTCTGGCATATCCAGAGATCCCGTGGTCCTCGCACGTGGTCGTCCAGCACCACGTCTCGCAGCAATACGAGTAGATCGTCTCATATCTGTTAAATTAAATTACAGATATCAATACCAATATAACCAACATAAAATAACAACATACCTATTTGCCGTATGGAGATGTTCCGTCGCTGTCCAGTCCCCAAATTTGACCTCAAAATTCCGAACGTACATATCGCCGGAAATCCAAATAAATCCGAAACGGAAATCCGAAACATAACCATATCGAAAATCCGATAATGCCCAGTTTGACTCGCAAACCTGGCTAACCCAAATATCCAGAATACCAACAACAGGTATCCGATAAATCTCCAGAACACCAAAAGCAGGTATCATAACCTGCTCTGATACCAAATAAATTGGTATCAGATAAATCCCGAAAATCCATAATACAAAAATCCAACAAGTATCGCCAAATTTGGCACTCTGATACCAAGTAAATAAATTGGTATAAGGTTATCCCAAACATCCAAAATACGAAAACAAAAGATCGTAAAACTGTGCTCTGATACCACTAAATTGTCACGCCCCCAGAAGAGTCCCTGTCCGAGAAAATTTCGGCAGCATCTCCCCTGTACGGCGGACAATCAAAATTTTCTACAAGACTAAATACTCAGCCACAGGCGGCTGGAATCATAACAATAATAAAAAATCAATCACCACGCATTTTATATATATATTCAGCCTCTGGCTGACACAACCACGCAGTAATAATACTCTGACTCAAAAACCACCCTACTCAACTACACTCGTAAAGCCCAAATCCGATTTTTCTTACCTCTTCTGCCGTCCAAGCAGGCATGTAGTAGAGTAAATCCAAATCATACTAAAAGTCCATCCAACGGAAAGATTCCGTACAATATCCATATGTAAGTCCAAAACAAACTAAAACAAAGTCTGATAGCGAAAAGCTAAAATGAAACAACAACTCAAAAACCAGCAGCGGAGTAGTACTACGTGCAGTGGGGACTAGCGACTGGAACTCCCTCCTGACAGCATCAACCTGAAAATAACAACA
This sequence comes from Zingiber officinale, assembly GCF_018446385.1. NCBI lineage: Eukaryota > Viridiplantae > Streptophyta > Magnoliopsida > Zingiberales > Zingiberaceae > Zingiber > Zingiber officinale. The sequence goes on from NC_055987.1 coordinate 115,242,435, forward strand.
ATGGAGGCGGGGTGAGTCCAACACTCAGCAGGTACAGTTGATATGCAAAGTAAAGAAACAACACCTAGCACTAATCATGCGTACAGTCTCCTGATAAGAAAGATAAGAATGCATCTGAAATAAACAGGAGAATACTGTACTAACCAGGTCCTGAGTATAAGGTCAAACAGTCCGAGGGATATAGGAATCCTGTATGCATGTCAAACATAGGTATCCAAACAATATGCAGTATATAAATGCAGCAAACACAAGCAATAAATGCATCATGCATATGATGCCAATGATGCGTCCTGGTCACCCCTGACGCCAGTCGATCATCTCACACACAATAGTGAGGCCGAGTGGGTAGGGCTGTGACAACCGTGCACTCTGTCGTCACTACTCCTGATGAGTGACCGAGTGGACGGGATGCTGTCGGAGTACACCTATCCTCCTACCCCAAATCATAGATGGGGGAGCGCAATGCTCTCAACTCCCGGTACTCAAAGACGGGGAGGAATCCCTGCCGGATAACACGTTGTGTCACACTACCCATGAGCGGACCAACGGTGCCTAACAGAGTCCCTGCTGCAACACACTCAGCCTGAATCGACCACTAACCCATGAGTGGTGGTGTGTGCAGATCCATGTAACTGGCGATGTGCTCAACAATAATGGAGCGGACTATCGCACAGCATGCAATCATGCAAATGGTGCATGGCACTAACCACAAGAATATCCTGACCTAATCCACATATATATAAAAATGCATCAAAGGTCAACGAATCCAAAACAATCCAAAGGTATACAGAAGGTATAAAACCTAGGTCCTGAACATGGTCAAGCATGGCATATCACTACCCCTATAAGCATGTATAAACAGGTAAAATATACCTGAGATGCAAAACCAATCAATCAATCAAGCATGTAAGATTTGGGTAGTGATTAACCGAAACAGATAAGAAACACAATTAATGCAACATGTTAATTTAATTACTAAGCATATCAAATGACATAAGTCAAAAGTACCCGCCTCCGAAAATAGAATGGTCCAATCCGGTCCGAACACGACGTCGAGATACCCGTCTCGCGTCAAAGTCCTGTATCACCAATACATATACATTTTTATTCAGCTAATTCCTATAAATAGCTAAATAAAAATCTCATACACAAATTTAGAGACAAAACCCTAATTAACACAATAGCATAAACCTTACCTTTCACTGATAACTAGGTTAACAATTATTGCTAATACAGTTTAGAAATCGAATTACCAAAATATATCAACTCCTACACCTCACCTTATGCAGTAATTAACTTAACACAAACCTTACCCAAATTTTCCGATGGCTCAACACTACTCAAATCCTGGAGAACTTACTGCCGAGATCCGGAGAAGCTGCTGCGAGAAATCAGTGACAAATACCACTGTAATCAGCCAACAAGTCCAACATAGGATCCCAAATCAACAATCTAAATACCTAACATGCCTTACCTACTCAATACCCCCCCTTGTTTCCTCTCTGCCGGCGACTGGTGCGAAGAAGGAAGACCCGCCAGTGGAGTCTGAAACACGGCAGATGGTTGCTGGACCCTGGCGTCGGCAGTGAACGTTGGGGCAGAAGGTAGAGGAAGAAAGGAAGGCTCAACTGCTAGGGCTGAGGAGAAACTGGTCGGCCGACACTGCTCAGAGATCAGTGCTAGGGTTCGGCTCCGGCGCTCGAAAGAGGAAGAAGAAGATAGCCGGCACTAGGTTTCCCGTGGGCGGCGCTGCCTCGGAAAGGAGAGGGAAGGCCAACGCGAGGGCTGAAGAGCAACACCCGGCGATGTTAAGTCACAGGCGACGGCGGTCGGCGCTCGGAAGAGAGAAACCGCCGACCGGCGGTTAGGGCAGAGAGGAGGAGAATCGGCGGCGTCGGGGAGAAGGGCTCGGGCTCGCGGAAGAGGAAAAAGAAATGGAAATAAAAAGAAATTAAGAAAAGGAAATGTAAATATAAACATTTCCTCGCTTAAACGGGTCGCCTAAACAGGCTTTTCCGGATCCCGTTTTTATCCCCGTCAACTCGTCCGTACGAGCTCTGAAAAATTCCCGAAAAATTTTCAAAAATTCTGGAAAATTCCTTTATTCATATCCGCCTATTTCCGGTATTTTACAGTGATACACCTCCTCATCCCTAGTGTCCTGAGTAATCATCGACTGCCCTAATGTCACGACTTGATCTCTCAATTTATGATTTTCTTGTCACAATTCTTGTACCTCACTAGATGACAAGGGCCTAGGATGAACCTTGATTCTAGGAGAAGTCCTCATATGATCAAAGACAAGTTTGTCTTGGGAGCCAAGGATGTAAAGGGAGTTCTTTTTACTTTCACTGATGGCATCATAATAATTATCATTAATCGCATCGGTGGATAGAGTTTGTGACTCCTCTTCCTCTGTACCAGGCTGAGACACCTGTGCAATTATATTTGTCATTTCATCACAGGAAAAAATAAATAATTAATTAATATTTACATACAACCTATAAATATATTAAATAATAATTGTATAATTGGATAAAGTTAGTATTCATATGTTGATTACTTAGGATCACAAATCGATAAATCTCCCATCTTTCTTCTTATGGGTTTTGTTAAATACCTTCCAACAAGTGGGAGGTCTCTATAATTTAGCAGCTTGCATACAAAAAAAATATAAGTACATTAAAACAAAGTCAATAATAGAAATAAAATTTTCCCTAAACATTAAATTAATAAATTTACCAAGTCTATAACATACTCAACAATAGAACGAGATCCAAAAGTATGCTTTGTGGATTCGATGCTTGGCCCAGCAAGCTCATCTTTACGATTACTTCGAGCAATAGCTGAATTTGACTATCATCTCTTGGCAGGCCAAATGGCTTTCCAAGACTCCCAAATATCATTAGGCACATTGGCTAGCCCAGTTCCCCTCTTCCTCAAGTCGTATAATAAGTCCATGTAAAGTTTTGCACAGTAGATATTCCATGTATCTTGAAATTCGGCATCATGACTTTCCTCCCAAATATATCTTTTTTGCAAGAATATTGAGAGAATTAGTATCAAAAGAATTATATACTACACATATGTTCTATTTATATTCAAAATAATTATTAAAAATTCACCATAATAAAAAATTTTCAATTCCTGATTTACATGTTTTCATGTAGTACCAGTAGCGCACATTAGTTTTTTGAATTTTTTAGATATGTACGTTGGGACCTTATGTCCATCTAGAACGAAGATGCATGAAAAAATATGGAATTACTAAGAAATATATGATAAATAAAAAGAGTAGTAAGTACTGGAATTACTAAACATAACTACTTACTAATCACCAGAAATCCTCAAGACAATCTGACCATCCTATGCTACTGGAATGTCTGACATGATTATATATATACAAAATCATAGTATAAGACAACAATTGAAATGATAAAATCTTCTATGCTATAGCTAGAGAGATGTACATGTTAAGATGGGTAAATAAATACAATGTTCTATGAGAAGTTTTAAATATCATGCATGTCGATATGAAGTAATAATATTAACATTTTAGAGGTTCTCATTGTTAAACTCTATTGGTACATCAGGCTCTTCACTATTGGATATTTCTTCATCATTTATTTTCTCATAAATGACATAATATATCTATAAGTAATTATGATATGTATTAAATTTTCCTATATCAGATTACTCTTAAAAAAATTGAATCAAAGATCAATTATTATTTTTGCTGTTATTGGAGAGCAATTAAAGCAACTCCAAATTCTGAGGAGGCATATCAGTTATTTCATGAAAATTAAAATAAAAGAATTGAAAATTATCACTTTACCATCTTAAAAAGTCATATAATACATAGAATCTCTAATTGAATCATTAATGCATATCACTTTCTACAAAGTATCAACAAAATTTATATAAATATGTCCAGTTATTCAAAACACACACACAAAAACTATGCATTAAAGATTAACTAAAGAATAAACATATTTTTGTACCCTTAGGAAGATGATTTTGGTGACTTGAAGATACAATCATACAACTACGACAAACAAGCACAAGCTTCAACAAGCATTGAAATTATATTTGGTGAAGAAAAGAACATAGTAACTTCTAATAATCATCAATCAGAGGAAATCCTGTAATCCTATTCTCCATTAACATCTGCAATGCTTTTAACATCAGATGGATAAACTATGCAATTGGTGTAGGACTAAAGCAGAAGAACAAGAAAAATAAATATACAAATGAATAAACAAAAAAATAGTGATACTATTAGTACCTTTATCCAACGATGTGTTAGGCTTCACAATATGAAGATCATCCTTTTTGGTCATAAAATCACCTACTGTATACAAACTATTACTTTGCTGAAAATAGTTGGTGCATGAATATATCAAGTTGCAGCCATATAAGCAGAACCCAGTTAGGTGGTGGAATCTCCAAAAGGAAAGAAAGGAAACAAACAAATTAGAATCAGCATATTTTCACAAGTTACCTATAGGAACTTAACTAGCCTCTGTAAAATGGTCAAAAAATTCCTTCTGCTACTTGATTCAGGATGAATTATTTTACATTAGTTCTTAATACCAAACAACAAAGCTGAAGAGACCTTAATACATGGAAGAAAGGAAAGTAGTGGATTACCTATTTGAAATCAGAAAAAACTAAATTAAATATTGCCTAACTAATATATTCAACTTCAATTTCTCATATCACGAGTACGGTAAATTAAAGCAACTCGAGTTCCACAATTGAGGGGTTGGGCATAAGGGCAAGCCAACCTTCAGTAACTAAAACTAAAATACATGCATGGTCAAGCATTAAAGAGCAAGGGTGCGTGAGAGGCGATGATTTCATCGGTAGAGAATTGGCCATTAAGGCCCCAATTCGCCCCAAGGAGGAGGCTGACCTAGTTATACTTGTGCTTGCCAGATCGAGGAACCAACGTCGATGGCAAGCTAGGAGAGGTGCATTAAGGCAATGGTGGAGGCAAATGAAGGGCCTCAAGGCAAGGGCAGAGAAGGAAGGAGGAAGAGAAAATATATTAGGCTTACCTGATATAAGATACATCAAATAAATAATACGTATTATTGGAGAAATAATTTTATAATTTTTTTTTGGAATTTGTTAAATATTTTTTAGGATTTAAACGGAATTCGTATAATATGTTTAAGGGGATAAATCGGTTGGGCTTAAAGAAAACTTATTTAGATTATCTATTAAGTGGAAGTTGATTGGGATATAAACTTAGGGTTTTGATTTATTAACCCTAGGTTTCATTAATTAAGCCATATAAAATCTAATATATTCTCCCGATTCTTCTTTTCGCATCCCCTTCACCACACACACACCGCCGATTCCCACCCCCTCTCCCATCTCCTTCCATCGCCTCTCTTCATTGTCGTCGATCACTGAGCCCCGACACCAACAACCAACCACCGACCCTAAGACGTCGACACCCTGTGATGCAGTCATCGTCGATCTTCAGATTGCCCTCTCCACCCTTCTATTGGTTGAGCAGTGACCTAGCTTCGATCCATTGTAGCCTTCCTTTGCTTGAGCCTGGATTGGCGACGCTAAAACCACCTGCCAAGTAAAAGTTCCAATCACCCCTTCTTTTCCTCCATCGTGGGCATCTCCGACAAGGTGGTTGTGTCGCCGACCATCTGCATTGCTGCCCATGCGAGCATGGGAGGGGGACGACGATAGCAGTAGCCGCGGTGCCCTTCATGTCGTTCATCCTCTTGTCGGCCAAGAAGACCAACCGTGGTGATTCCCTAGCACCACTAGCAATTGCCCAACACCACTGCTTTGCCGGAGTTGTTCCGGCCACAAGCAAGAGGTCACCAGATTCCTATACATTGCCAGCTTTGCCCCGACCACTATAGCTCCACCAGTAACTAGTCTGGATGGGTGCCCCTGCTGGCCATAGTGAGTTGCCACCGTAGAGGAAGGAAGCTATATGTTTGATTTGGGGAACAAATCTCTTTTGTTAAATATAATCCAGTGATGATTAGTTTTTCAATTAATAGGGGATTAGTGGATGTGTTAATCATTAAGTAAAGGGTTAATCAATTCATGAAGTATTGTTGATCTAAGACATAGATTAAACGATTAATTAATTGAATGTAGGATTGAGTTATTATTGAAAGACTTTGATTTGAGACGAGCATCTTGATGTAGAAGTAGTTGGAACGATCTACGATAAATGTGGATACTTTTTCCTTGGCATCTATAGTTCAATGAACTTAGTGCATGAATTGTCAGATGGATTAAGTTACTTTATCTTGATTTCACTCATATTTTAATCTGTGTTTGATACTTATATGCTTGATTTTTGAGATGTTCTTTTTATTGTTTATATAATCTCACTGTTTGATATTCCTATTCTATAGGATACACACACGTGTATGGTGTGTATGATAGAAATGTACATTAAAATTGTTTATATGTAGTAGCATACCTATGTGTATGGTATGTATTTTAGGAGTTATCATGCTGATTATGCATATGCTAGTGTGTACATGTGTATAGGTGTTGCCACATATTGTATATGTTGTTAGTAGATGCTTATTGGATTTTTTCATACCAATATAAGTGATAGATGGATCATGTATTCTTGATATACCTATATTATATGTGCACATGTGTCTAATATGTATTATTGGGAGTATTATATTGATTATACCCTTGTTGTATGTGCACATGCATCTGTATATTTTATTGGTAGTATCTTGTTGATTATACTCAGGTTGTATGCACGTACATGTATGGTGAGTATTATTGGAGATATCTTGTTGATTAAACTTGTGTTGTGGTGTGTGTACACGTGTCTGGTGTGTACTATTAGAGATATCTTATTGATTATGCCTATGTTGAATGTTCATACATATCTAGGTGTACTGATGGAGGTACCTTGTTGATTATATCTGTATTGTGTGTACGCATGTCTGATGTGTACTATTAGAGGATCATGTCGATTATACCTATATTTTGTATGCTCACGTGCCTGTTATATGTGCATGTGTGTCTAATGTATTATTGGTAGTATCATATGATTATACCTATGTTGTGTATGCACACATGTCGGGTGTATACTATAGGTGTTGTTACCTACTGTATATGTTGTTTGATAGACACTTGTTGGATCTTATCATATATATAGATATATGTGATTGATATATCATGTTTCTGGGTATACCTAGGTCTATCATTCTAGATATGATAGTATATCATTTTATAGAGTTCATATACTCCTGTTGATGTAGTTGGTTTCTATATAAGTAATACTACATGATGTCATTCTCTATATATCCTGTCAATTAAGTCTCCTACAAGAGGATGACCGACTATGATGTTGAGAGAGTTGACAATGACTTGTCAACTAAGTTTCCTACTAGTAAGTGACCCACTATGATGATGAGAGAGTTGACAGTGATTGTAATATGTATACCCTGTCAATTAAGTCTTCTACGAGTGGGTGACTGACTTTGATGTTGAGAGAATTGACAGTGACCTGTGAACTAAATCTCCTACTAGTGAGTCACCCATTGCAATGTTGAGAGAGTTGACAGTGATGGTGATATGATTGCTAGGTTGTTATACCCTTGATTGCCCATAGTGATATGTGGTAGAGTGAAGTGATCTCGCGCAGCCTGTAACTAGATAGCTACTTCTTATCTACCCATAGTGATATGTGGTAGAATAATCTTGCGTAGATAGGGACCTTGACATTTTAGACTGCCCAAAGTGATATATGGTAAAGTAATTTCGTGTAGTCCCTAGCTAGATAGCTCGATGTCTTGGTCACTTGTATTTTTTGTGGTGGAGTGTTGCTCCCACATATGATGGTTTGCTTGTAGTTTTATCCTTGGGCTATTATATGCTAGGTTGCCCATAGTAATCTGTAATAAAGTGATCTCGCGCAGCCTGTAGCTAGATAACTACTTCATATTTGCCCACAATGATCTGTGATAGAGTGATCTTGCACAGACAACGATCCTGATAGTTTGGGTTGTCCACAGTGATCTGTGGTAGAATGATCTCACGCAACCCCTAGCTAGATAGGTAGATGTCTTGGTCATTTGTATTGCTTGTGGTGAAGCGTTGCTCCAATATATGATATATTGCTTATAGTGGAGTTTTTCTTCCATGTATGATGGTTTGCTTGTGGTGGAGTGTTGCTCCCACATATGATGGATTGCTTATAGTGAAGCGTTGCTCCCATATATGATGTATTCTTATAATGGAGCATTGTTCTCACTGTTGGAGTATATACTAAAAGTCTAGCTTATGTAAACATTTATTTTGAAATAAAAGAATCACATTGGTCAATATCTGCATTTATTTGTAAAATGTAATTGTTCAATTAATTTATATAGTAGATAACATGGAGTGTGGTGTCACACTCAGAAGATCATGTTATCGGTTCTCTATAAATTATAAACAAGTTGCTCACGACTAAGATGGAAAGGAACAAACCATCAGAATAGTCGTAGTGTAATTAAGTATTAGTTTATCTTAACTAATAAATTACACTGATACACTTTAAGTGTATTGAGTAGGACCATTTAGGTAAGTTTTTTTTTGTACTGACTTAGTAAAAGAACTAGACCTTAGTTATTATGGAAGTGTGTGCTCTTAATCCTGATATAATAACAAGCACATACATTTAATATTTATTTCTTTGACTTATCAAAGGATGATGTTTAGCTCGATAAATCAATATGCCCGATAAGTTGGGAAATGATATTATTTATAGTGTGTGTTGTTGATTATAGAAGGAATCTGTGTCTTAGTTATCTAGGTTGAGGATGTCCCCAAGAGGAGCTCATAAGGATTGTCATGTTAAACCCTGCAGGTGGACTTAGTCCGACATGACAATAAAGTTGAGTGGTACTACTCTTGGAGCTAGATATTAATTAAGTGAGTTGTCAGTAACTTACTTAATTAGTGGACATTCGTAATCTTAAACACAGGGAGACTAACACACTCATAATAAGAAGGAGCCCATAATATAATTTGGGATTGGTGCAGTAGTGCGGTAATAACTCTCTAGTGGAATGAGTTATTATCGATGAACTTGAGTTGTGTGTTCGGGGCGAGCACGGGATACTCAAGCTCATCAGAAGGCCAAAACCAATTTCTCCTCTAGGTCCCTGTCGTAGCCTTATTATAGCCTCAAGTCCATCCAAATGTAAGGCTCTTCTTGGTGTCCAAGAAGTGGGCCGGCCCAATGCTTGGTGATCAAGCAAGGGACGGCCACATCCTCTTTATAGGGGTCGGCCCTTTGCTTGGTGACCAAGCATGAAGGGGCCGACTACAATATTCAAACAAGGAGAGTTGTTTTTGAATTTTTAAAATCTTCTCTTTGTAGAAAACTATAAGTTTTAAAAGAGAGATTTTAATTTTAAAAACTTTCCTTATTTGAATTTGGCCACATGTTTTAATAGAGAGTTTTAAAAGTTTTAAAACTTTCCTTTTTTAACCATCCTCATGGAAAAAAGGAAGATAAGTTTTAAAATTAAAATTTTCTATCATCATGTTAAAAAAGGAAATTTTATAAGAGAAGTTTTAAATTTTAAAATATGGTTTTAATTTTTAGAACTTTCCTTTTTTAACTCCTACTTTAGGAAAGAGAGCTTGTAAATTTTATAAGAGGATTTATTCTTGTAAAATTTTTAAAAATTATATTTCCTTTTTCCCTTGATGAGGTGGTCGGCCACCTTGCTTGGTGCCCAAGCAAGTGGCCGACCATAATAAAATTAAAAAAAATCATCATAAAATTAAAATTGGTGATTGATTCAATCAAGAGGAAAGAAAAGGAAAAATAAAAAGGGAAAAGGAAAAGGAAAAACTAGAGGATGATTTTATTTTTTGTAAAAAGTTTTTCCTGATTTGCCTTGGGTAAGTAATATAAAAGAAGGAGTGAGAGGGCTTCATGAGACACAATTCTTATTCTCTTGCTTGGAGATCATCAAGTGGTCGACCCTCCCTCTCTTCTCTCTTTTCCCTTTTGCTCTCTTCTCCTTGGTGGTGTTGGTGGCCGGATTTTAGAAGAAGAGGAGGAAGCTTTTGGGTGGTGTTCATCTTGGATGATCGTCACCCACACGACGTCCAAGGCGAGGCGAGGAATACGGCAGAAGATCTCGAGGTCATTAGCATACAAAGAGAAGGTATAACTAGTAGTTTTCTTCTGCATCATACTAGTTATTTTCTTTGTAAGAATTCTAAATACAAGAGGCAATTAGATCTAGTTTTTTGAATTTATTTTTCGAGTTTGTGTTTTCTTCTTTTTCGAATTTGTGATTTGATTGTTCTTTTTGGTTAACCTAGAGTTATTTAAGGAAATTAAATATTAACTTTCCTTAAAAGGCTTTGTCTAGGCGGTGGTGGTTGCTCCCATATCTAAGAAGGTCATGTGCCTCGCCATGCAGTCCTGAAAGCTAATTTTAGAAATTAATATTTAATGGAGTTAATAACATAGGTGGATTTGAATCAATAGTGTTAAGTTCCGCTTGCGATCCAAATCTAAACCATTAAGAACAGATAAGTTAAATTTGGAATCAATGATGTTAAGTTCCGTCTGCAATTCCTAATTTAACTTCTAAAGAACACAATAGGTTATTTAAGAAAAGATTCGACACTTGTACAAAAAATTTTGTACAGTGGAACCGGTACGTTTTCCTAGGACTAACCAACAATTGGTATCAGAGCGAGGGTTTGCCTCTGTGTGTTTAAAATTCAAATAGGTTATGCACATGTCATACATAATTTATGCAGGATAATAGTAGGATGTGCTAACTCTTTGGTTACAGGCTCCAACTATTATGGCATTTAGATATTGTGTGGGATTGGACCCTTGAACATGTCAAGGGCATTATTTTGTGTGCATGATTGTATGTATCAAATACAGCAGGAGCTGTATTATTTTTAGAATTTTATTTTTTCGATCTAGAATACATGTACATTCCTTTATGAAATATAGGATCGATATTTGTAAAATTCTATATTTGTCATGGATCGTATCCTTGCGAGGCGTGGTGCTATTGGAGGACCAGAGGCACAGCGGAATAAGAAGCAAGATAGATGCGACAACTTGACCTGATGGCGGTGGCTAAAGATGGCAGCAGCTAGGGTTGGAGCATACTGAAGACAGTGAAGGAAAAAGCCATAATAGTTGGAAAATTAATTTCCAAATTTATTGCTTTTATTTACTGTGATGTTTATGTGCATGTGATGTATGCTAGCATAGGTTAAAATCCTCATTTTTAAATAACTAACTGGGAGAGGGATTTTAATAAATCCCATGGTCTCCATTACTGGTTTGTAAGTGATGCAACAAGCTTGCGTGTTGGCTCTGAGTGCCTCCCTCCACAACGGATGGGTTTGTTGTGGATCACTAGATCAAATTTCCTTAATGGATGGTTATAGGAAATTATTTAGGAGCTTGTGATCTTCTTCAACTGAAGGGGCACAATCCTATTGAATGGACTTAGTATCAAGTAATGATATACACTTAGACGCATTCAATAGTATCCTCCCCAACGGAGTCACTGCTATTGTTTTGTGTGACCAAAGTGAAACCAACTATTAATTTTATTTGTCATAAAGTTAGGATGACAAGATAATAAAATTAATGGGTCACACCCTCCTCTTACAAATGATGAATTTGTATACGTCCACACTAACGTGGCATGCAATATTCATGGTGATTTGAGGTGTTGGTTAATTTAAAATAGTATTGTTTGAGGAATCAATATTATTCTAAATTTAGAGTCTTGACCAAAGTTTATTTTTGTGATTCTTAGGATGACTTTCAACCCACTAGCCATTATACTGAAAAAGAACAAACTTACTGGTCCCAACTATATTGATTGGAAAAGAAACTTGGACATTGTTCTTACTGCTGAAAGCTATAAGCTTGTACTAACTGAGGCTTGCCCTGATGCACCTGACGGTGACTCTACCCCAGAGGAGATTGAGTATCATAAGAAATGGATAAAAGCTGATGAGATGGCGCGATGTTACATTTTGACATCAATGTCAAATGTATTGCAACATCGGCATCAAGATTTACCAACAGCTTATGATATAATGAACAATATCAAAGAACTCTTTGGGCACCTGAGTCGGACTGCTAGGCAAGAGGCAATGAGAAAGCTAATGACAGCCACCATGTCTTAGGGGATACCCGTAAGGGACCATATCCTCAAAATAATGGCTTATCTGAATGAAATACAAGTCCTTGGAGGAGAAATCGATGGGGAAACCCAGGTCGATATAATTCTCCAAACGCTACCTAGAAGTTTTGAGCAGTTCCGCCTGAACTATAACATGAACAAAAGAGAGTATACGTTGGCGGAACTTCTGACAGAACTACAGGCAGCAGAAGGAATATTTCGTCACAGTTCTCAGATTCACTATGCTGAAAATGATTCTACTTCTAAGTCGAAAGGCAAGAAGAAGAAGAAATATGTCTTTTCAACAAAGAAGGTGAATAAACCTCAGGGTACATGACAGAAAGCTGGAATGAAGAAGCCGAAGGGCAAGTGCTTCATCTGCAAGCAGTCTGGACATTGGAAAGCGGACTGTCCTCGTAGGAATCAGAACAATAAAGGTATATCTCATGCTCTAGTAGTTGAAACATATTTAGCGGTGTTATCTACCAGCACCTGGTGTGTAGATACGGGAGCCACTGATCATGTCTGCAATTCTTTGCAGGGGTTCCAGGAAACCCGGTGACTATTTGATGGAGAGATAACTGTCTACATGGGTAATGCTACTAACGTGGCGGCTGTTGCAGCGGGAGACGTCTACTTATCATTTGATAGGAATAGAAATTTGATTTTAAGAAATTGTCTTTATGTACCCAGTTTTAGAAAGAATTTAATTTCAGTTTCTAAATTGTATTTGAATGGATATTCAGTTTCCTTTAGTAACAATGTGGTTATAAAGAGAAATAAATTGATTATTTGTTCTGGTGCATTGGTTGACTATTTATATACTTTAAATCTAATTTCTCCCACAAAGTAAAATATGGAAATTAATAACACATCTTCTAACTCTAATAAGAGAAATGAACCTTCGGAAATGAACCAAACGTATCTTTGGCATCTAAGGTTTGGTCATATTAACTTAAGTAGGATTCAAAGGCTTGTAGCCGATGGACTCTTGGGTCCATTAGAGTTGGAAAACTTTCCAACATGTGAATCCTGCTTGGAAGGTAAAATGACCAAGAGACCTTTTAAGGCCAAGGGTTATAGAGTCAAAGATGCGTTAGAACTGGTTCATTCTGATTTGTGTGGTCCTATGTCTATCCAGGCAAGAGGTGGTTATGAATACTTCGTCTCCTTTATAGACGATTATTCAAGATACGGATACATTTACCTGATGCGCTGCAAGTCTGAATGTTTTGACAAGTTCAAAGAATATAGGGTTGATGTAGAGAAACGACTTGGTAAAAGTATCAAGACACTACGGTCTGATCGTGGTGGCGAATACCTCTTTGGAGAGTTTAGGAATTACTTATCAGAAGTCAAGATTCAATCCCAATTGTCTGCACCTGGTACACCCCAGCAGAATGGTGTGGCATAACGAATGAATAAGACTCTTATGGAAATGGTTAAATCGATGATGAGTTATTCAGAATTATCAAATTCATTTTGGGGATATGCTCTGGAAACAGCAATGTACATTCTGAATATGGTACCTTCTAAAATAGTTCCTTCTACTCCCATGGAATTATGGAATGGGTGAAAGCTTAGTTTGAATCATATCCGGATATGGGGTAGTCTAGCACATGTGCTGAAGGGAGATACTGACAAGTTGGAATCACGTATAGAAGTTTGTCTGTTTGTGGGATATCCTAAAGGAACGAAAGGTGGTTTGTTTTATAATCCTAAAAATCAGAAGATCATTGTTTGAACCAATGCTCGATTTTTAAAAGAAAATTATGTAATGAACCATAAGCCCATGAGTGAAATAGTTCTAGAAGAAATAAGAGAGGACACGTCTACTTTAATACCAACAGTACAAGATGAAGTACCACAAGAAACTGCAACACGTGTCACACATGATACACAACCAGAGACAGTCACTACAACAAAAACCTTCATAGACATCGGTTTTCCACCGGTGTCTATTTCATTTTCGACCGATGTCTATGAAGCCGATGTTAAAAGTCTGCCATTTTAGACATCGGGTTAAAACCGGTGTAGTATCACTTAACGACACCGGTTTTACAGCGGTGGAAAACCGATGTAATATTAGTTAATAACACCGGTTTTACAGCGGTGGAAAACCGATGTAATATGTATATTTTTTCACAAATTTGATTTCCGAAACCATGAAAAACCGACAATAACAAAAAAAAAACACAAATATTCACAAATTATACAAATATTCTTCATTCAATAATATCCATAAAATACACAAATATTAACAAATTATATAAATAATCTTCTTAGAACAATATCCATAAAATACCCAAACATTCTTTTTACATCAAAAGCTAGCTAATAGATATACTATCCCTAACCATTAATGGGTACCCCACGGAGCAGTAGGCCTCACTTCCTGTCCAGATCCAACATTCAATCCTTTCCCTAGGTCCCATAGCATAGTTCAGTGGTCGGCTCTGAAGTCCTCAGTGGTAGAAGTCCGACCCCATTCTCCTTTTCTTGTTCGCTCCTCCCTTTTCCCAGTCATCCCTCTTCCCTGTCATCTGTGCAATTAGTTTGTAAATTCAAATAACCAGAACACGAGAAAAATATACATATTCAATGACATTCAATAAAATATATAATATAGTTAAACAAAGTGAAGACCTTGACAAAATTAAGACTCCAATGGTTTAGTCATGCATATTGCATAGAGTTCAATTGAGGAGTAAGAACTAAGAACCATATAGCTGACCAAATAGTTAGCAAAAATATGGGTTCATTGATGTTGATAATATATTTCTCTGTCCTATTTACTAATAACCACCTGATATGGGTTCATTAAAAATTTTTGTCATATTTTGTCAAAATTAGAATCAACTAGCTATAGACTGAAACTGAGCCTAAGCAGAATCAGAATCATAAACTTGCTGAACAATCTTGGGCATCCTACAATAGATTATCCAAAAGTTGCAGAACAAAGTTGTAAAAAGTAGTAAAAGATTTGCAACTCTTATTCGATGCATAACAACAATTTTGATTTTGACACACGAGGCATTAACACCTGTTTTAACTTGACGCTATCTACTTGATAAAGTCAAGCAAAGACATTTACCTTCACTTCGATCCTTGAATCCTCAAATAATACATGCAAGACTCCAAGGCCTTCCACCAGAGCATGCTTTTGCTCCACCTTTTAATATGCCATTGTGTTGCTTCAGTCTGAGAAAATGTCATCTTTTGTCAAACAATGGGAAGGGTTTCACTTACATATGCACGAATCTATATATTCATCAACAACATCTTCCTGCCAGACGAATCTAATGAAGGTAAAGGCACACAAATAATACAAAAAAAAATTCTTCTGAGTGTGTGTTTCAGATTTAGAAAATATTTCAGTGGCATGTAAGTCAGAAATCAGTACTTAACAAATTAGAAAAGCAATCATCTTTAGAGATTTGTCAAGGACACATTTAACTAGCACCTTATCTGGACATAATATAGGCATTGGACATGTAATCAAAACCCCATCTATTTCGATAAGAACAAAATAAATTAAGGAAATGTATACAAGCGGGAAGTTCTCAACATTCCACAAGAAAAATCCATGATCATATTTGTTAGACTTCAAATCCGAGGCCAAAAGCTTGCACAAGGTCATTAAAGACTCACGCAAGGTCATTCAAGCTTGACAAATACAACCCGGTATTCAGGAATGGCAGCTATATAAGGAGTAGATGCACCTGTCTCATTTTCATCCTGAAGTAACTTATCCAACTCCGGCCAAAGAAGCTCCCTCCTGAAAGTACAGTTGATATTTCATATTCCACACAGGAGTAATGAGATAATGATGGGCAAAAGAGAAAAAAAATAGAAAACTAAAAAATAGCAGTAGCCGACATTGAAATTTGGATGGAATGCATAAAAGTTTGCTGATACTACATACCATGCAGAGAAGTCATCCTCAATACCCTGATCATCATCTCCCAACCCCACTTGGACAATGTGCTTGGCGCCTATGCAGAGGAAAAAAATATAGAAGAATATCCAAGTACGAATGATGCTTAAATTCATTAAACACATCTACAAACTTGCACATGACTACTACATTACAGTTGTATGTATGAAACTCACAGATAACATGTCTACTCAACTGTTTCTTAGTAACTCCTCATACCATGTTGACTTTACAAGTTTTTAGAGTAACAATTAGTCTACAAAACGAGTTAAATTCTCTAGAAAAATGAAATGCATGAACTTTGAGCTTGCAACTGAAGATAGGATTTAAAATCAGCTTTAGGAGCATATGTGACTTAGTCAAATCACAAACTAAATAAATCAACTATATACCTTGCTCATGAAGCAGTTCATCGACCACCACAACAACCTTTGCAAGGACACAATACATAAATATATTAGCCAAGCAATTCCCACAAAAAGAATACTGACAATTTCATCATGCCAAACCTTATTAAAATGTTCATATTGCTGATTGCCCAAACTAAACACACCAAATTGAAGATTTTCCAACCAGGTTCCTCTTTCTTTCCCCTATAAAAACTAATAATCAGGAATCGATCAAGGCAAAAGGATTATTGGTAGAATAGATTAACTAAATGTGCATGTTTCCAGAACCTCTGTAAACCATTTGTAGAACCGGGCAGCATTATCAATAGGCTCGCCATCTCCATACCTAAAGAAAACAAAGGGATCATCTCGAACTTTAAGGAAACTGATCGTTTATAAAAACAAAAAATTCCTGGCTTTCAACTTACGTAGCCAAGAAGAACAAAGCCAAGCTCTCCTTTTTCAGGTTCTCCTCGTACTCATCATCCTCAGTAGCATATTCGTCCTATAATTGAGGAAACTAACTACAGATCAGTCAATTAATCAGTAGTATTTCCAATGATCTGAAACAGAAGGAAGATAATCTTACGATATCCATGACTTTAAATATGGCATTAGGGTATCGTGCTTTTGCCTCCTCAGCCAGCGCCTAGAAGGGGGGAAAATCTAAGATCATGGGAGAAAAATTCAAAAAATGAACTACTCGGATAAAAACCCTAACCTTCGCGAACCCCTCAGCCGTCCTGGTCTGCATCCCGAAGAAGACGGTGACCTTCTTCTTCCCTTGGTCCTCCTTTGTATCCATCTGGGTCTTCACCACTAGCGGCTTCGGTGGCTCGACGGGCTTCCTTCCGCTCGATCGCCAGACGAAGAAGATTGCCACGCAACCGACAAGCACGACGATGACTATGCTCAGGACGACGATCAGCAGCCGGTTCTCCACGAATGCATCCCCGGTGCTGGAATCGAGCCCATATCCGTCGGAGAGGGAGGCGACGACGACCGACAAGAGATCAAGGGACGACGCCTTCTCAGAACCTATTTGCATCTTGGCGGATCGAGCGGTGAATCGGAAGCACAGATCTCCGAGCTCTGTTTCTATCTGCTTCGAATTGGGAGAATGAAGGAGGTCGAGATTGGGTCGACGATGGGAGGGGAGGAGAAGGTAGAGGCAGAGAAGGTGAGTCACCCGAAGACGGCTCTCTCTCTCTGCCTCCCGTGGACGGCAGCATATAGGGTTAGGTTAGAGGGAAGAGTTGAAAATTTTAGCTAAGTATTGGTGGGAAAATTATCATAGACATCGGATTTTAAAAACTGATGTTAAAATCAGTGTCTATTAACGAAAAAATGGGCGCTCATAGACATCGCCTAAAAAACCGATGTCTATGAGCGAAAATCTGCGCTCATAGACACCGGTTTTTGGAAAAACAGGTGTAAAATACTCAAAGACATCGGTTTTTGCTTAAAACCGTTGTTGTTCCACTGATGTCTATGAAGGTTTTTGTTGTAGTGAGTGCCTCGTCGTAGTGGGAGGGTTGTAAGGTAACCTGAGAGATTCATGTTTTTGGGAGAGTCTTCGGACTTGATCCCGGGTAAACATGAACCTGATCCCCCGACATATGACGAAGCACTCCAAGATATAGATGCAGTATCTTGGCAAAAGGCAATGAACTCTGAAATAGAGTCTATGTATTCTAATAAGGTTTGGGAGCTTGTAGAACCACCTGATGGAGTAAAATCCGTTGGATGCAAGTGGATCTATAAAAGATAAAGAGGGATAGATGAGAAGGTAGAAACCTTCAAAGCAAGACTTGTTGCGAAAGGGTATACTCAGAAAGAGGGAATCGATTATGAGGAGACTTTTTCGCCGGTAGCCATGCTTAAGTCTATCCAGATACTCTTATCTATTGCCGCTCATATGGATTATGAGAATTGGCAAATAGATGTCAAGAGAGCATTCCTTAACGGAAGTCTTGAAGAAAACATCCATATGAAGCAACCAGAGGGATTCATTGAAAAAGGCAAAGAGCATCTAGTGTGCAAGCTCAATCGGTCCATTTATGGACTGAAGCAAGCTTCAAGATCTTGGAACATCCGGTTTAATGAAGTAATCCAATCATATGGATTTATTCAGTGTCTGGATGAGTCTTGTGTATACAAGAAGTGTAACGGAAACATGGTGGTATTTCTTGTACTGTACGTAGATGATATTTTGTTAATTGGCAACAATGTCAAGGTATTATCGGACGTAAGGGTATGTGTAAAGCCCGAAAAATTCCCGAATTATTTTAGAAATATCCTATGATTTCTCTAGATTTTTAGGATATTTTTACATAATTTTTGGAGTACCGGAAGTAGCAAAAACAAATAAGTCGCAAAATAGCTTAGGCGGGAATCGAACCCGAGACCTATGGTGTAAGGGATAATGCTAGTAACCAGTTGAACCCAGCAGGGCCGTGCTGAAAGAAGAGGGAATCAATTATATTTATAATTTATTTTTGGATGAATTAATTAGTAAATATAAATAAGGATTTAAGTGAGAAGTTTTAGATTATTTCTCACCATAGTTTTTCCTCACCCGAAACCTAAAACCGTCGCACCTCTCTTCTTCTCCTCTTCCTCACGCACGGCACACCAAGCCAAGGGGCAAGGGAACATCTTCCAGCGATGACTTCAACACGAAAAAGGTTCTTCTCCGCGAGGGGAACGCGAGGACGTAAGCGGTTCGTCGAACGGAGCAGTTTTCCGGAAAACCTAGCTGATAGAATTGTAAGAAAACCTTGCGATTGAGGTAAGAAACCCCTCACCTGCAGTATAATTGCTCTCACTTGTTAGTTTTGGCGTTAGTTCAGTAGTTCTACAGTTTTCAGTTTTAGGGTGTGCTTTTAGTGCACACCAAGCATTCGGTAGAATGCCCAGTTCAGAAGGATGCACTAGTAGGCGTCCTAACAACATGTAAAATGTATTAGAAACATTCTATTCAGCTTATTACCAGTTATTACAGCTATATGGATCAGATATCCATTGGGTGGGCTCCCACAGTAGCCTCTAGGTTCAGATAACCTAGCTCTAGGTTTAGATAACCTAGAACAGCAAAGTAAAATAAAACAGTATTTAGTATTTTACTTTTTTTTCAGTTGGCACTGTACTTGGATCAGATATCCATGGGCTGGACTCCCACAGTCGTCCCTAGGTTCAGATAACCTAGTAACCCTGCTAGATTCGGAACTTGCAATCCCGGGTCTCGTAGGGATGCGCGCACAGTAAGTACAGTTGCCAGGGCCCCAGCAGCATGTTTAGTATTTTCATCTATTATTATATATAGTTTTCCAAATATATAATCAGTGATGGAAACACTAACTTAGTTCAGTTTCAGTTAATTATCTCAGTTAAGTTTCATGATTTGAGTTCATGACCAGTTAGAGGTATATGCATGATCAGTTCAGTATTCATGCTTAGTTTCAGATATAGTATGCTATGCTCAGCTTGTTTGTATGCCATGATTAGTTCAGTACATGTTTGTATGCCATGCCATGTTGCCATGCTCAGTTCAGTTTTCAAACAGCATGTTTTAAAAACATTATCGCATCGTTGCATGTTTTTGTGAGGTAGATGGTTTCTTACTAAGCTTCTTAGCTTACAGATGCTACTTTTCTTATACTGCAGATATCGGTAAAAGAAAAGTGGACTAGCGGAGGTTGGAGGGCGATGCTACGATGATGTGTGTGTGCAAGGGGTCTGGAATAAAGATCCTTGGGATCTATACGCTTTTATTTCAGTTTTAGTACTTAACATGTCTAGTTTTATAACTTAGTCTTGTTACTACGTGTTATAGCTTAGTAAACTATGTCTTGTTTAGTTTATCATGTTTAGAATGTTAGTATTTACATGCTAGAGTGGTTTTCATGTATCTAGAGCTTGTGTATGGGATTTTTGGCACGAATCAGTGCTGGAAATCAGAAATTCTGATTTCGTTTCAGATTATCAGAACCTGGATCGGTCAGCAGACCGATCCAGTGCCATTCCTTCTCCTGGATCGGTCAGCCGACCGATCCAGATGGATACAGTAGCTTACTGTATCCCCCAGGATCGGTCAGCCGATCGATCCCTCCGTGAACAGAGAGTTCGGGACGCATTCAGCAGTCACTGATCGGTCGGCCGACCGATCAGTGAGCCACTGATCGGTCTCACCGACCGATCAATGAGCAGCTGGATCGGTCGACAGACCGATCCAGCCAGTGTTCGCGTGGGCGCCAGTGGATCGTTCCACGGACCGATCCAAAGCTCCAGTTTCACCTCCCCAGTATAGCTATGAATATCTAGAAGGTAGTTGGATATGAAATCTCACTCTCATAGAGTTAACAGAGGCAACTACAATAGTTTAGTAAAATTTTATTTTACCCAGCTTCCGCACAGTACACAGTAGTTTCAATAGTTAAGGTAGCGATCCGGCTCATAGCCTAGTACCCAGGAGTCGGGTCGTTACAGTATGGTTGTCCAAACAATTTGATATGAAGGACTTAGGAGAATGTGCACACATTCTTGGGATCAAAGTTATAAGGGATCGCAAGAAAAGAATGTTGTGCCTATCTCAAGCTTCATATATAGACACGATTCTTGCTCGTTTTAGCATGCAGAACTCCAAGAAAGGTTTCTTACCTTTTAGGCATGGAGTATCCTTATCTAAAGAGATGTCTCCAAAGACATCAAAGGAGACGGAGGATATGAAGGCAGTTCCTTATGCTTCGGCTGTAGGAAGCCTTATGTATGCAATGCTGTATACGAGACCTGATATCTGTTTTACCGTGGGCATGGTTAGCAAATATCAGAGTAACTCTGGACAAGGACATTGGACTACTGTAAAGCATATATTGAAGTACCTAAGAAGGAATATCTCTAGAAAATATGTCCTTAAGAAATTTTTAATCAATCCAGTAGGCTGAAACCTTTATTGGGTTCCTAAATCTTGCTTAGTCTAAATATTAATAAAAATTAGTGTTGTAACCCCAAGGTTGTTTTGGTGTGATCAACAAGTTAAGTTAGGTCCTATGTGTTTCTAACATTGTGTCTAAGTGTGCAGGAGCTTAAGAGCACAGGTAGTCGAGCGGAAGACGCAGCTAGCGAGAAGGATGGCAGTCCGAGGGACGAGGTGCTGCAGAAGAGTACACCGGCGGACGAGAAGGAAGCATGCGGTGGTTCCGAGGGATGAAAGCCAGAGTGGAAGATTGCTCGGGGAACAAGAGACGCAGCTAGCGAGAAGGACGGCACGCGGTGCGTCCGAGAGACGAAGACTGCGGATGAGTACGTCGACTGACGAGAAGGAAACACGCGGTGATTCTGAGGGACGAGAAGTCGGAGGGAAGCCCGCTCGAGAAGACCAAAAGTTGGGTTCGGGTGAGCCCTTTTCCAGATGGCTGAGATCACCCAAGCGAACGGATCCAGAGTAGAAGACCCGGAAACTGAATCGGAGCAGAGGTCCCGGATGAAAAAGTCAACCGCTATTGACTTTTGGCTCCAGGGCGCCCGGAGCAGCCCGGGGTGCCAAGAACCCTTCCAGGCGCCCGGAACCCGGACCCCTTCTGGGCGCCCGAAACACGGAACCCTTCCGTGCGCCCGGACATGATTTGTTGACCAGATCTTGTCAAACGCGATCTGAACGTTGGGGATAAAGTTTTATCCCCCAGGGCGTCCGGAACCCCTTCCAGGCGCCCCGACCAAGGCTATAAATATAGCCTTGGTCCAGAAGCTTTTCATCAGTTCAGAAATTTTAACAACGCTTGTGCGCTTTCCACTATTTAGATTAGCTTCTTTATTTTTGTGCTTCAACGCTGTAACAGGCTTCTCCGCCTGAACGAGATTGATAGTGCGCTTCATCCTTTCCTTGGATTAATAACCTCCCCAGTTGTAACCAAGTAAACAATTGTGCCTCTTTCTTTTCTGCTTTTAATTTACTGCTTTAATTATTTTACAAGTGTTATTTTGAAAAGTCGGGAAGGGTCTTTGTTTATTTTTACAGGGCTATTCAACCTCCCCCTTCTAGCCGGCCGCAACGGTCCTACAAGTGGTATCAGAGCCGAGGTGCTTCAGGAGGACTAACCGTCGAACGAAGCAACGAGATGGTCGGACCAAGCATCCACCCGCCGAAATACGAAAGGGATTTCGCTACCTGGAAGAATCTGATGCAGGTATTTTTTACCACAGACTTTGAATTAACCTTAACAATGGAATCTAGCTATGTAGCTCCAGAAGGTAAGGAAAAATGTCAATGGACAAAAAAAGAGCAGGCTAAATTCGTGGTGAACGGCAAAGCAGAATACCATCTGCTAAGCGTTCTACCACCTCAAGAAGTCAACAGGATCGGGCACTACGACTCGGCAAAGGAACTTTGGGAGAAGTTCCTCGAGTTGCACGAAGGGACGTCCGAAGCCAAGCTTGCTAGAAGAGATCTGCTTCGCAATCAGCTCACCAGCCTGCGACTTGGGGAAGACGAGTCAGTCGCGCATCTGCACTCGAGAATAAAAGAAATTATTACCGGACTTTCGAATCTTGGAGAAAAGGTAAGTAACCGAGATTCACTCAGGTACGCACTGAATTCCTTTCCTAGAAATACCAAATGGGCATCATTAGTAGATGCCTTTTACATTTCTAAAGATTTAGAAAAAATTTTGTTAGAAGAATTCTTTTCAACATTTGAAGTGCATGAGTCAAGATGTGCAGGAATGAAGGAGCCCAAGAACAACGTCGCCCTCAAAGCCTCTAGAGATGAACCAGAATCGGAATCCTCTCTTGACGGCGAGGAAATGGTAATGATGGTAAGAAGATTCAAGAAACTTTGTAAATCCAGATCTACTAACCATTCGCAGGGAAAGAAGAAAAGAACGATCCGCTACTACCACTGCGACGAAGAAAGGCATGTCAAGGACAACTGCCCCAAGCTGAAGAACAAGGACAAGGAGAAGGGTAAGAAGTCTATTCAAAAGCGAAAGGCCCTAAAGGCGACGTGGGACGATACGTCGTCCGAATCAAAAGTCGAAGCATTCTCCGGACTCGCACTGATGGTGAGTCATCAAGACGACGACTGCGATTCAAGCTCTTCCGAGATGAGCATCGAGAGCATTGATGAAGGGGGAGTTTCGTCAGAAGAAAGCAGCAGTTCAGGGGGAGACACGGACAACGAACTCGACAAGATAAGTCAGATACGTTCTCTTCCTCCCGATAAACTTTTTAAATTCGTTAAGTTATTAACTAAAGACTGCTGTAAATTAGAAAAGGAAATAAAAAATTTAAAAATAATTTTAGCTAAATCCTGCCCTTTAGAAGAATTAGATAAATCAAAATTGAAAAATGAAAAATTGAAATTAGAAAATCAAAATTTGAAAATTCAAATAGATAACTTAAAAAACTATGCATGTTCATCTAAAACCAATTTTAGAAGATTTAATAATTTAAATTGGTACTTTAGATATCACCCGGGACAAATTAGGAATATTTCAAGAAAATATGTCTCTAAAAACTTTTTATTTAATTCAGTAGGTTGGAACCTATATTGGGTTCCTAAATCATGCTTAAACTAAATTTTAAAATTAAAATTAGCACTTTAAGTGAGAAAATTAAATAAAGAATTTCTTTATGAGACTTTGTCAAGGAAGTGGTTGTTGCTCCAATAACTAAGAAGGCCTAGTGCCTCGCCACGACCTGGAAGCCAAAATATTGAAATAAATATTTAATTAACTTACTAATGAAGCATTAAAACAAGAATTAATTAGTGCTTTAAAAAGGTTATTCAAAACATTTTATTTCAATTTATAAATTTACTTACTTAGAAACTTTTTTAATTGCCTAAGTCATTTTTTTTTAAAATGTGCTTAAAAATTCTCAAAAATTTAAGTTAGAATTTTTTTAATTTCAAAAATTTGTTACTTAGGATTTTTTTTGTACTTAGAAAAATTCTCAAAAATCATTTTTTCCTAAGTTAAAATTTTTTTCCTGAAACTAGAAATCTCAGCTTAAATTACATAGAAAATTTTTCTAAATTTCTTAAAAACTTAGAACTTTTTTAGAAATATTTTTTCTAAGTCCTTAACTCTTAGATTGTTTTTCTTGGAACCTCATTTTGTGTGATCAAAGGGGGGGAAGGAAAAGTATAAGTGTAAGTTGTTGTGATATGATTACGCTAACACAGTAATCTATAATTGCACCAATAAATGACAAGCATGCAATAAACGGTAATAAGAGTAAGGTTAAGAATTTGTGTATCTCCGGTTGAAGCGTCGGACTTGCCGACTGTCTTTAGAGAATTTATTGCCGCCCACAGTGTAGAGGCTCTCCGGCAAAATCCTCCCAAGATCCGACAACCGCTCGCGCCGTTCGTAGCTGCACTCCAAGACGAACGCCGCACTCGGACTCAACCTCAGATCGCAGAACCAAGCCTCAGAACTTGGAAAGAAAAAGAAGAAGAAGAAGAAGAAAGCAGAGAGCAGAGGAATGCTTTTCTTTTTTCGGAGTGATTTGAGAAGGAGCAGAGGAAGTGTATTTATACACTTGAAGCAGTGCAGAGGAAGCGACGCACGCTTTGCTTCTGCTTCCTCATCTCACGCACGGGTGCGCTGCTTCGCATCCTCACGCGACGCGGACAGAACCGAACAGATGTTGTCGCGCTGCTTCGCTTCCTTGCGCGGACAGAACCGAACCACCAGGTGCGAGGGACAGAACCAAACCGGACCAACAAAAATAAACCAGGTCACCAAAATGGCAAAAACAAACCAGGCCGCCCGCAAGCGCGAGACCCACGAGCTGGGGATTTGCACCCCCCCTTTGCGCGCGTGATCGTGTACGTCACGCCCGGTTTATGGATTTCTGGCTCGAACCCCCCGAAACCACCTGATTTTGGATCAACCCGCGCATGCGTGTAAGTCCCCTTAACATTGCTAATCATGGATGGAAGGACTCCATATATAAGTCCTTCCAACCTTCTTGGCTTAGCAATGTGGGACTAAATGCATAAGGGATAATGTGAATTAAAACTCAACAATCCCCCACTAATTCAAATTATTTTAGTCGAAAACAAAGATAAGTTCTGAGGCTTGGTTGCAATGAGATTTTAGTGAAAATACCTTCCGGTTTGAATTTTCATCTAAGTACACCAATCTTATTCACATAGGTTTGAAGAGAACTGAGTCTTGATCTTAAACCTTTTATATGTGAAGATCAATTGGTTACAACTCTTCACTGGCGACGGTTGAATCCTTCTGGGTTGGTGCATTACTGCCATGCCACCGAATCTTGTTTCATAAGTGCTAAGGAGAGTTGCCTAGACCCCCCACACTGCGGCCCCACAGTTACACTTACATAGGTGAGTTCTCCAAGGATGTACTGCAAGCATCTTGTCATTAAGACCTTGAACTCATTAAGAGCTCCTAAGCTCATCCTTACTAGCAGTCAAGCATCTATCCAGGGAAGAGACTATGAGATTATATCTCAATCAATTTGATGCTTACGATTCATCCTTATAGCTTGTTTATACCACATTGAACCTACTTCTTGGGATCTCCAATCAGATAGGTTGGGTTGCTGCTATAGATGAATCCAGGACAGGCCTCAGTCCCATTCCCTTACTGGATCTCTTGATTTTCTCATAATCAAGACCTTTAGTGAGTGGATCAGCAATATTGTCCTTTGAACTTACAAAGTCCAATGACACCACTCCAAGAGACACTAACTCACGAATAGACTTTAATCATATTCGTACATGTTTATTTTGTTTCTGGTTATACTTGGAGCTTTTAATCTGAGCTATTGTTGTTTGATTATCACAGTGTACTGAAATAGAAGGTATTGGCTTCATCATCAAGGGAATTTCAGAAAGAAGACCCTTCAGCCAATCAGCTTTAGTTACTGTGGTATCTAAAGCACACAATTCTGTCTCAGATGTAGAACGGGTTATAATCGTCTTTTTAACAGACCTCCAAGCAACTGCACTGCCTCCAAGTGTAAAGACATAACTAGTAACGCCTTTACACTCAACAGTGTCCGCTATCCAACTAGCATCACTATATCCCTCCAAGACTGCAGGGAATCTCCCATACCACAAGACCAAGGATATAGTGCCTTTTAGGTATCTGAGTACTCTGTCTAATGCATCCCAATGCGTTCTGTCCGGACAGCTGGTAAACCTGCTCAATTTCGATATAGCAAAAGAAATATCAGGTCTAGAACAATTTGCTAAATACATTAGACTACCTATTATTTGTGAGTATCTTAATTGAGACACGATCACACCACTCTTATTCTTGTGGAGAGTTTTTGAAGGATCATACGGTGTGACTACAGATTTAACTTGGCTATATCCATATTTCTCTAATACTCTCTTAATATAGAGTGACTGAGAAATTGCTATTCCATCAGTTAATCGAGTCAACTTCAGCCCTAAAATCATGTCAGCACAACCCATATCCTTCATATCAAACTTACCACTTAAGAGGGCCTTAGTCTCATTAATAATAGAAAGGTTAGAACCAAAAAGTAGAATATCATCTACATATAAACATAAGATAATACAACTATCACCTTTCATTTTAGCATACACACATTTATCAGAGTCATTCATTTCAAAGTCAAACGATAGCATAACACTATCAAATTTTCCGTGCCACTGCTTTGGGGCTTGCTTCAAACCATAAAGAGACATAACTAACCTACAGACTTTATTCTCATTTTCAGAAACTACATGTCCCTCAGGCTGATCCATATATATCTCTTCTTCAAGATCTCCATTAAGGAATGCCGTTTTGACATCCATTTGATGAATCTCAAGATGATATATGGATGCCAATGCTATCAACACTCGGATTGTAGTAATTCTAGTAACAGGAGAATAAGTGTCAAAATAGTCAATCCCTTCTTTCTGTTTAAATCCCTTAGCAACTAGGCGGGCTTTGAATTTATCTACTGACCCATCAGGTTTTAGTTTTCTTTTAAACACCCATTTATATCCTATAGTATTACACCCAAGAGGTAAATCTACCAACTCCCAAGTGGCATTAGAGATAATAGAGTCCATTTCATTTTTAATGACCTCTTTCCAGTGCTTAGCTTCAGGAGAAGCCATAGCATCTCTATATGTCACAGGGTCACCTTCTATATTATAGGTGATAAAGTCCTTGCCAAAATCCGTATTACCTCTTGCTTCTTCTCAGTTCTGTACACTCACTAGATTCATCTAGTCTAGAGTGACTTGAGGAAGATATACCTTCTACGGATAATGGGGCCTCTTCGGAAGCAGACTTATCTCTAGTAGGAATACTAGATATAGACTGAGGTGTTCTTGTCTTCATAGGAAATATATCCTCAAAAAATGTAGCATCGCGAAGTTCGACAATAGTATTTGTATCTATTCCAGAAATTTCTGATTTAATAATCAGAAATCTATATGCAATACTATTTTGAGCATAACCCAAGAAGATACCATCTGCGGTCTTTGGACTAAGTTTTTTTTCCTTCTGTGTTCAGGTACTAGTACCTTTGCTAGGCACCCCTACACTTTAAGGTATTTCAAACTTGTCCTCCGACCTTTCCAAAGCTCATATGAGCTTTTATCCCTAGACCTCATGGGGATTCTATTTAACACATGGCATGCAGTGTATAAAGCTTCCCCCACATGAAGTTGGGTAACCTAGAACTACCTAACATGGAATTAATCATATCTTCAAGGGTTCAATTTTTCCGTTCTGCTATACCGTTGGATTGAGGACTATATGGAGCAGTCACCTAATGAATTATACCTGTATCTTGACAAAATTTTTGAAACAGGTTTGAGGTAAACTCTCCACCCCTATCGGACCTTAATCTCTTAACAGATTTATTTGTTTGATTCTCAGCTTCAGATTTAAAAATCATAAAGTTATCTAAAGCTTCATCCTTAGTTTTCAGCAAATAAACATAACAATAACGAGAGTGATCATCAATGAAGGTGATGAAATACCTTTTATGATCTCTCGTTATTACACCGTTAAACTCACAACAGTCAGTATAGATCAATTCTAAAATATCATAATTTATTTCAACTGATTTGAAGGGTTTTTGGGTTTGTTTATATTGCCCACAAACTTCACATTTTTTCTTATCATTTATAGCATGCTTAGGAATCATGTCTAGGTTCATCATCGTTTTCACGGTATTAAAATTGACATGTCCTAATCTGTTATGTCATATATCATAAGACTCAATGTTATATGAACAACCAATATCAGTAGATTTATTTAAGGTAGCATTTTCTACATTGAGTTTAAATAAACCTTCATTAAGGTAACCTTTTCCAATAAAGGTTCCTAAATGTAATATTACAACTTTATTACATTTAAAGTTCAACTCATAACCAGCACGGACTAACTTTGACCCGCTAATCAAATTCCGACGGACCGCTGGAACATGATGCACCTCATGCAGTGACAGGACTTTTCCAGAGGTGAACCTCAGGTCAACTTGTCCTATCCCAAACACCCTGGCTGCAGAATGGATCCCCATGGTTACGGAAGTGCCTTCAATTACCTGATAAGTAAGGAAGACAGAGCGATCAGCACAACAGTGCACATTTGCACCTGTATCAACTAACCATTCATTAGGTTGATAGATCAAGTTTAGTTCGGGTTTGAAGGTAACAAACCTATTGCTGGTGTCGTCACTAGCAGTCACGACATTTGCTTGTGCTTTGATGTTGGATATATTGCTTTGCTTTTTCTCCTTGTCTTTTCGCTTAGGGCAGAATTTGGCATAATGCCCAATTTGTCCACATGCCCAGTACGACTTGGTTACATTTTTCTTTTGAACCTTTGGTTTGGGTTTCATCTTGTTCTTCATTTTCTGATTTTTGAATTTCTTCTTGTCAGATGAGACTACTACATTTGCCTTTGAATAAAATCCATAGACATTCTTGTAACATCATTTTTATGTTGCTTCCGATGTTCTTCTTCGATATTTAAGGCAATCATCAAATCTTCTAGAGAGATTTTACCTCTCCGATGTTTAAGAGTCATGCCAAAATCTTCCCAACTCAGAGGTAATTTTTCGATGATTGATAAGACCTGAAATTTTTCGGGTAAGGGCATATCTCCTTCGGCAAGACCATGAATTTAAACTTGGAATTCATGTGTCTGCTCAATTACAGATTTGCCTTCAACCATTTTGAAGTTTAGGAATTTTGCCACAGTGTACTTTTCTAAATCAGAATCTTCGGAGTTGTATTTTTTATCCAAAGATTTCCACAGCTCTTTAGCTGAAGAGGTTGAACAGTACACATCAAATAGTGCGTCTGAGAGGGCAGACAGGATCCTCCCATGGCAGAGATAATCCCTTTGCTTAAACCTCCGTAAGGCAGCACTATAGGCAGGTTCCTCTTCATCAGGTGAAGGAGGATCTGTTTGTATAACGGAGAATAGCCCTAGCGTAGTAAGCCAAAATTTCATCCGTTGTTGCCAACGTCTGAAGTTTTGCCCGAAAAATCTTTCGGGTCGGGCGCTAGTCTCATCAGACCCCATTACCCTATCATTCATCATGTCTATTGATGCTACAATAAATTCTCTAAAATTGTTGTGATATGATTACGCTAACACAGTAATCTATAATTGCACCAATAAATGACAAGCATGCAATAAACGGTAATAAGAGTAAGGTTAAGAATTTGTGTATCTCCGGTTGAAGCGTCGGGCTTGCCGACTGTCTTTAGAGAATTTATTGTCGCCCAGGTGCAGAGGCTCTCCGGCAAAATCCTCCCAAGATCCGACAACCGCTCACGTCGTTCATAGGTGCACTCCAAGACGAACGCCGCACTCGGACTCAACCTCAGATCGCAGAACCAAGCCTCAGAACTTGGAAAGAAAAAGAAGAAGAAGAAAGTAGAGAGCAGAGGAATGCTTTGCTTTTTTCGGAGTGATTTGAGAAGGAGCAGAGGAAGTGTATTTATACACTTGAAGCAGTGCAGAGGAAGCGACACACACTTTGCTTCTGCTTCCTCATCTCACGCGCGGGTGCGCTGCTTCGCATCCTCACGCGACACGGACAGAATCGAACAGATGCCGTCGCGCTGCTTCGCTTCCTCGCGCGGGCAGAACCGAACCACCAGGTGCGAGGGACAGAACCAAACCGAACCAACAAAAATAAACCAGGTCACCAAACTGGCAAAAACAGACCAGGCCGCCCGCAAGCGCGAGGCCCACGAGCTGGGGATTTGCACCCCCCCTGCGCGATGATCGCGTGAGTCGCGCCCGGTTTATGGATTTCCGGCTTGAACCCCCCGAAACCACCTGATTTGGGCTCAGCCCGCGCATGCGTGTAAGTCCCCTTAACATTGCTAAGCACGGATGGAAGGACTCCATATATAAGGTCTTCCAACCTTCTTGGCTTAGCAATGTGGGACTAAAAGCGTAAGGGATAATGTGAATTAAAACTCAACATAAGTCTAGGGGGAGGTAGATAGATTTAATTTGTTATCTTTTCTATCTTTTTTGCACTTAAATTGTAAATTAAGTTAATTTACTTAATTTTATTTTATGTCTATTTTAACCCTAGCTTAACTTGGGTTGATCACACTAAAAAGGGGGAGATTGTTGGAACCCCAAGGTTGTTTTGGTGTGATCAACAAGATAAGTTAGGTCCTGTGTGTTTCTAACCTTGTGTCTAAGTGTGCAGGAGCTTAGGAGCACAGGTAGTCGAGCGGAAGACGCAGCTAGCGAGAAGGACGATAGTCCGAGGGATGAGGTGTTGTGGAAGAGTACACCGGCGGACGAGAAGGAAGCGTGTGGTGGTTTCGAGGGGCTAAAGCCGGAGCGGAAGATTGCTCGGGGAGCAAGAGACGCAGCTAGCGAGAAAGACGGCACGCGGTGCGTCCGAGGGACGAAGACTGCGGATGAGTACGCCGGTGGACGAGAAGGAAACACGCGGCAATTCCGAGGGAAGAGAAGCCGGAGGGAAGCCCGCTCGAGAAGATCGGAAGTTGGGTTCGGGTGAGCCCTTTTCCGATTGGCAGAGATCACCCAAGCAAACAGATCCGGAGTAGAAGACCCGGACCGAGCCTAACCGAACCGGAGCAGAGGTCTTGGACGAAAAAGTCAATCGCTATTGACTTTTGGCTCCGGGGCGCCTGGAACCCTTCCGGGCGCCCGGACATAATTTGTTGACCAGATCGCGTCAAACGCGATCTGAACGTTGGGGATAAAGTTTTATCCCCCCAGGGCGCCCGGAACCCCTTCCAGGCGCCCCGACCAAGGGTATAAATATAGCCTTGGTCCAGAAGCTTTTCATCAGTTCAGAAAGTGTAACAACGCTTGTGAGCTTTCCACAGTTTAGATTAGCTTCTTTCTTTTTGTGCTTCAACGCTGTAAGAGGCTTCTCCGCCTGAAGGAGATTGATAGTGCGCTTCATCCTTTCCTAGGATTAACAACCTCCCCGGTTGTAACCAAGTAAACAATTGTGCCTCTTTCTTTTCTGCTTTTAATTTACTACTTTAATTATTTTACAAGTGTTATTTTGAAAAGTTGGGAAGGGTCTTTGTTTATTTTTATAGGGCTATTCAACCCCCCCTTCTAGCCAGCCGTAACGGTCCTACAATTAGCGCTTTCAGTGAGAAAATTAAACAATGAATTTCTCTATGAGATTTTGACTAAGGAAGTGGTTGTTGCTCCAATAACCAAGAAGGCATAGTGCTTCGCCACGACCTGGAAGCCAAATATTGAAATAAATGTTTAATTAACTTTCTGTCAAAGCATTAAAATTAGAATTAATTAATGCTTTTAAAGTTTTTCAAACATTTTTTTTCAAAATATTTTTATGCTTAGAAAAATACTTTTACATGAAATTTTTTACTTAGAAAAATCCTAAGTTAGAATTTTTTAATTTTTGCAAAGGCTTAAATTATATATATATATATATATATATATATATATATATATATATTACTTAGAAAATTTTTTTTGAAATTTTTTCTTTGAAAAATTCTCTTCTACACTAAGAAAAATTTTCCAGAAGATATTTTTTTTGCCTAAGTTAAAAGCTGTTCTGAAATTGAAAATTTCTGCTTAAGTTTTTTAGAATTTTTTTTTCAATTAGAAAATTTTCTTAAAATTTTCAGAGACTATTTATTATTGCAAACTTTTTTTTAAAAAAAAAAGATCTCAATTTTTTAAGTTTTTACCCTTAGATTGTTTCTTAGAACCCCATTTTTTATGTGATCAAAGGGGGAGAAGGAAAAGTATAAGTCTAGGGGGAGGTAGACCAAAATCTAACTTATTTTATTTTTGTACTTAAATTGCAAATTAAGTTTTATTTCATGTAGATTTTTACCCTAGCTTAACTTGGGTACCATATCTAATAAGGTACGATTCCTCCGTTCGGATACACCATTCCACTGTGGTGTTCCAGGAGAAGTAAGTTGGGATAGAATCCCACACTCAGCTAGATAGTCACGAAACTCATGGCTAAGGTATTCTCCACCTCGATCGGATCGAAGTATCTTAATACTCTTGCCAAGCTGGTTCTGTACTTCATTCTTGAATTCTTTGAACTTTTCAAAGGATTCGGACTTATGTGTCATTAAGTACACATAACCGTATCTACTGAAGTCATCAGTAAATATGATGAAGTACCTATAACCGCCTCTAGCAGCGACATTGAAAGGGCCACATACATCACTATGTATGAGTCCTAATAAATCAGTCGCTCTCTCGCTGTGCCCACTAAAGGGAGTCTTGGTCATCTTGCCTCGTAGGCATGACTCGCAGACCTCATATGATTCAAAATCAAATTAGTCCAGCATACCATCCTTATGGAGCTGGGATAAGCGCTTGTCATTTATATGACCTAAGCGACAATGCCAGAGTAGGTTTGGTTCATGTCATTTGACTTGAACCTCTTGGTATTTATGTTAAAGATAGGGCTCTCAAGGTCTAGAATATAGAGTCCATTTATTAGAGGTGCACTACAATAGAACATATCGTTTAAATAGACAGAACAACATTTGTTCTTTATTATAAACGAGAACCCTTTCTTGTCCAAACAAGAAACTGAAATTATGTTCTTAGTCAAGGCAGGCACATAACAACAATCATCTAATTCTAGTACAAGCCCAGAGGGAAGAGATAGATGATAAGTTCCTACAGCAATAGCAGTAACTCGTGCTCCATTGCCTACTCGTAGGTCTATCTCACCCTTCGTCAATGCCCTGCTATTTCTCAGCGCTTGTACATTAGTACAAATGTGCGAAGCACATCCGGTATCTAATACCCACGATGAAGAAATAGAGAGGTTGACTTCTATAACATGTATACCTGAAGTAGAAATCTTATTTCTCTTTTTCGTAAGATCTTCCAGGTATTCTTTGGAGTTCCTCTTCCAGTGCCTTGCTTGTCCTTGATATAGGTGACAAAGATGTTCAACCATATCGTAAGCGCCCATCAACTCATGTTGCTTCTGAAGCTCAGAGTTCATGGTTGCGAGCATAAGACAGGACACATCTAATGCGTCATCTTTATGCTTCTTGTAAGCATCCCGGTCAGCTCGCGTGGCAGTGGCAGGAGGAGCTTCCGGAATGGGCTGCTCCAGAACGTACAGTTTACGTTCCTGAGTGAGAACTATTCTCTGGTTCCTGTACCAGTCCAAGAAATTTGCTCCGTTGAGCTTGTCCTTCTTAAGGAAGAAAGAGTTCGTATTCGACGTCATGGTTATCTACAACAGAAAATTTGCAGAAATAAATACCATATTCTTTTAAAATCATTTAATTAGGCCTTTAATTAAATGATGCTCCCACTGAATTCTATAATTATTGTGGGACAAGATCCACATCATACTAACCCTTGAGTTAGCTTTGGCTAATACGCCCAAGGCTTAGTATGATCGGTAGGTAACGATTACCAATTACATCTCTATGCAACTCTTGTTTATAAAATCAATATCCGCATTTATATTAAAACTCGAGTTAGCTTTGGCTAATACGCCCGAGAGTTAATATAGATGTGATTTTGACCTATCTTTTCCAACCGTTGGAATAATGCCTATAGTTGACTCGATCCAACCGAGTAACTAAGAATACTCAATCTAATTGATTTTTGTATTCACCCATGCGTTGATAGGCGGGACCAAGATTGTCCCTCCGTACCCTACCAAGATAATATGTATTGCTCTGCTTTGGCAGATTCAACAATACATGTGATCGAGGTAGTGATAGGTATCACGGCACGGTTAGGCATTTAGAGTTGGTTCGATCGAGATCTAATCTAATCGAAAGGATGCATCTTGTGCACGACTTAGATCTAATCTAATCGCAAGGGTGCATCATGTGCACGACTTAGATCTAATATAATCGTAAGGCACTAATTAATTAATTACTTATTAAACATGCATCATATACATAAGCAATTAACTAATTAATCTATTTGTGATTTAGTCATGGCCCTACTACGATCTTCTCAAGCCAATGAGAAGATCGAATGGTCAACCTAGGGTCAACAGCTTCTCCAAGCTCCTCCCTTTGACCATCTTGTGTTGCTCGTGCCCGCCTTGGAACTCCGTCTCGTGTGGACCCTCCACCGCTCCAATTTGTACATTACAATTTGAAACTTGAGTTACATTCGAGTCTAAATCTAATTTACAACAAGAATATAAGAGAAGGCACGACGCGCAGGTCGCGAATAAATAAAAACATACAACACGCGCAAACACATAACGGCACGCAGGCCGTATTATGAATTACAACACAACCAATCATATTGGGTTTTGGGCCATGACTATCACAAAATTAATATATAATTAAAAATTATATATTTTCATAATTTTATATAATTTTAAAAATAATTTTTATAATTTTTACGAGTAAAATTTCCCGGCGGTCCCGTTTAGCGGTTTCGGGCGCAATCGCGGAACGGATCCCCTTGCGGGACCCAGGGGCAACACCCCTACCTGCGATCTAACCATCGCGAGGGTTCCTTTGCGATCCAACAGCGCCTAAACCCGCTGTCCCAAAACGATTTGGGCCGAGACATTGCCGTTTCGGAAAAATCTTCCCGGCGGGTTTGTTTTTAGCGATTTCGGGTGCAATCGCGGAGCAAATCCCCTTGCGGGGTTAGGGGCAGTACCCCTACCCACGATCTAACCATCGTGAGTTTCTCCTTTGTGATCTAATGGCACCCAAGCCCGCTGTCCCAAACGGATTTGGGGCAAAACTAAGCCGTTTTGGAAAAATCTTTCCGGTAGCCGAAGCCTACAAGTGCCGAGACACTTGTGCTTCGCTTCTACGGAAAAATTACCCATAAAAACTATAAAAACATAATTTTACAGAAAATTACAGAAACTTTAGTTTTCATAAAACCAAAAATTAAAACTCGTACAAGCCTTGCACGTGGCTCTGATACCACTGTTGGGTTTTTCAGGTCGCGAAAACCGCTTTTCGCGTCGCGGAAACCCCGAATCACCCAAAGCCATAGGATCCGTGCAAAGAAAAATTTAGAAAACACAAGTACGAGTTATAAACTACGATCTACAGTAGATCTACAAAGGAAAACACTTTATACCTTTGATGCGTGCCCTCGTAAATCCCGCTCGTCCAACGGTACGCCGGATCTCAAGAGTGTCAACGTAGACACTCCTCTAATGATATCCACACGAACAAGGAGTGTCTCCCACACTCAAAGGATGGAGAAGAGAGCCCCAAGTGTGCTAGCACTTTCTAGAGCTCTCGAATGGGATTGGAAAGGAAGAAAAGAAGAAGGTATAAAAGAAATCTTATACACTCACTAGTAGTATCTTTCCTTTGTGACCTTCACTCTTCCTTTGCTCTTGGATTCACTCAACCACCTTCTCCACACCATGGAAGTCCACGGCAACAGCAGCAAGGAGGAGGAAGAAAGCTTGGAAGAAGATGAAAACAATTACCACACTTCCATTGCCACAAAACCAAAAACTCCTTTGCATTAGTGTGGTCGGCCACCACATTGTAACCCCCTTATTAATGTGGTCGGCCACATTAAAACCAAGGGGAGAGTGTAACCCCCATGAGGTGGCACACCTCATGAGGTGGAGGTGATGTGGCAAGGATGAGTCATCCTTATGATGTGGCATCAAGTCATACTTGATGTTTCAATTTCTACTTGGTCAAGTCAAACTTGACCAATTGTCTTCCTTGTTGAGTTAAATCCAACCTTTGACTCAAGTCAATTTTAATTTAATGAATCTCAATTCATTAATATAAATTGACTCAATGAATCAAATCTAAATTAGACTCATTCATCAATTGAATCTAATTGAGTCTAACTCAATAAGTCTAATTTGAATCCAATTGGTTCATCATATGAACCCAATCCAATTGGTTCATCATATGAACTCAATCTCTATCCACTTGTTCTTTGTGTGTGACCCAATAGGTTCTTGTAACGTTGGCAATGTTTCTAAACTCCTTTAGAAACATAAGCAATGAGCGGCATCTAGCAATACATCATTGCTACCCAAGTTACAAGAAATGTTGAGATCCAACATCATCTTGTGACTATTAATTGTGACTCCTCACAATATATGACAAGTGTCCTTCTATCCTAGACATTTAGATTGATCAATGTGAGGCATAGACCGTGTCATCCTCTGACCAATCTAAATCTTGAACTCCAAGTAGACTCACTCAATCAAATGAGCTCAATATCTCATATTGACTCATTTGGGTATGGCCATACACTTCGTGGTCTTACTCTATCAAGAATATCGATGTCACTCCCATCATATAGGAGGGATAGATCCCATCTACATCACTCACATCCCTCTACATAATTCGTTACATACCCAGTAATCGCCTTTATAGTCCACCCAGTTACGGGTGACGTTTGACGAAACCAAAGTACATAACTCCTTATGTAGGGATCCATGGTGACTTCAGGTCTAAGGACTAATAGTCATACTAATAGCCACATGAGAAAGTATATGACACTCATATAACGATCCATGATACTTTCTCATGGCGGGTCATTCAGTATACATTCTCTAATGCATACCCATGTGTCAGCTTGATATCTCTATATCCATGACTTGTGAGATCAAGTCATCGAGCTGACCTACATGCTAGTCTTATTGTATTAACATTGTCCCTGAATGTTAATACTCGACTAGGAATGATTTAGAGTAGTGTTCCCTATATCATCTCACTATCGATTTAACTAATCGATTGATATATGTATGAACCTTCTACTCAAGGACGCTATTATACTTAGTCTATTTGGCACTAATACAAATAAGTATAATAACCAAACAAATGCCTTTATTAATATACAAGAATATGATACAATGAGTCCATACAATCATCAAATGATTGGCTCTAGGGCTCTAACTAACACCAACAATCTCCCCCTTTTTGATGGAATGACAACCTGGTTAAGTTAGTGAAAACATATGCAAGAAAAGAACAACATGCATTTATGTGGATTTTTAAGTTAGTTTGTATTTTCAGTTTGGTTTTAGCTAACTTAACCACCTAACCCTCCCCCTTTGACATTCATCAAAAGAACTAATGTTAAGTAAGCATAAATACATACTTCAGACAAAATAATGTCAAGTTAACTTAGGAGAGTTAAAATTAAAAGATAGTTTTACCTTTACTTCTTAAATCCTTGAAAAAAGACTAAGTCTTGAAAAATAGCTGATTTATAACTTAGTAAAAATTTTAAGTTTGCAAACACCACTTTCAAAAGGTAATTTTCAACACTAAGTTTTTGCAAATTAAATTATCAAAATTAAGTTAAACCTAATTTTTCAGAACTGGATTCAGGATAATTTTCAAAGTGAAGTTAAATTAAATTTAAACATTAAGAAAAGTGATTTTGAATTTTGGTAAAGTAAAATGAGGGAGTTTTCAAAATAATTTTGTAAAATTCTTTTTTCAAAATCAAAGTTTTAAGATCAAGGTGTAGATTTTTCAAAATAAGTGTCAACTTTGAAACATTTTTCAAACCTGAGTTTTCAAAACCAAAATTTAGAAATCAAGGTTTAAATTTTTCAAAATAAGTTTCAACTTTGAAACAATGAGTTTTCAAAACCAGAATTTCAAAATTAATTAAGACTAAGTTTCCAAATGATTCAATTTTTAAAAACTTAGTTTATAAAATCCAATTTAAAAGCTTAGTTTTATAAAAACTAGTTTTCAAAAATATATATATCAAATTGGATTTCCAAACAACAGATTTTTAAAAAGAAATTTTAAGAGGAGATATTATTTTAAAAGCTGAGAAAATAATTTCGGTGTTGAGTGTTGATTTAATTCTCCCCCTAAACCTGGCATTATTAAAAATTTTGCTAATAATATATAAGATTTTCAAAGTTATTTTTTTTTCATAGATTGAGGAAGAATTTTCTAAAGAGATTTTTTTTATAAAAAAAACAACATTTAAGGAGATAAAAAAAAATAAACCTCCCCCTGAATTTGATACTCCTTTAATTTATTAATCCTCCTAATTTTATTACTCCCCCTTAATATAATGCTAAGGTTTGGGTGTGTTAAATTTCAAAACCTTAACACATTTTTCTACCTGAGTGTTCTAGGGGATATAGTAACACTTATATTATTTACATAACTAATTGTTTATTTGAGTTTGATTAATCAATAATTAAATTCAGGTGCTTAAGCTTCAGTTTAAGGTTAAATAGGATTAACTTTTATTAATTCAGTAACAGTTAACCATTATCAATTATTTATTGATTAATTTTACTTGATTTAATACTTAGTAAATTTCGTATTAATTGATTGAGTTGGTCAATGAAAATATTAGTTAATAATTATTAACTTCCTTTAAAGTAGGACTAATTTAGGTTGAAGTTAGCATGAAGTTGAAATTATTAAACACAGTTAAATAAGATTCAAGTCAATTTTAGTTCTCGAATAAATTTAGACTTAAACAATTAAGTTCTACTTATTAAGTTTAAAGTTTAAAGTTTATGTTAATGGAATTTAAGTTTTTAAGATAGGAGTCTAAGTTCTAAATGAATTTAAAAGAATTTATTATTATTATTATTATTTTAATTTATTTATTTTTATAGGGATTTCAAAAATAGTATTTAAAAGGATTTCAAAATGATTTTCATATTAACATATGTTTAATTCAGTTTTGATTTTAGATTTAAACTAATATTAGTGGTTAATTTAAGTTTAAGTTGAGTTTTTAAATATTAATTGTAATTTCAATATTAAGTTTTAATTTAGCTTTAAATTTTTAGTTAAATTAAAATAATATACAAAAATAATTTATTTTTATTGAGTTAACAAAATTTTATTAAAGAGGAAATTAATAATTAAAAGATTTTTTTTAAAGAAATTTTAAATAATTTTTAAAAGGGTTTTAAAATAATTTTTAAAAGAGATTTTTTTTTAAAATAATTTAAAAATAAATTTTACAATGATTTTTAATAGGGGTTTTTAATAATTTTTTTTTAAAAATAATTTTTAAAAGTTTTTTTTTAAAGGTTTTCAAAATAATTTTTAAACGAATTTTTTAAAATGTTTTTTTAATGTTTAAAATAATTTTTAAACGAAATTTTAAAATGATTTTTTAAAGAAATTCTTAAAAGAAATTTTAAAATGATTTTTTTTTTAAGTTTTGAAAAGAATTTTTAAAAGAATTTTTTTAAAATGATTTTTAAAATAATTATTGAAAAGATATTTTAAAATGATTTTTAAAAGTTTTGAAAAGAATTTTTAAATTTTTTTTTTAAAAAGTTTTTTTAAAAAGAATTTTTAAAAGTTTTAAAATAATTTTTAAAAGAATTAAAATGATTTTTACAAGTTTTTAAAAAAATTTTTAAAAGAATTTTTTAAACGAATTTTTTTATTAAATGATTTTTAATGTTTAAAATAATTTTTAAAATGATTTTTACATGTTTTTAAAAGAATTTTTAAAATGATTTTTAAAATAATTTTTTTTTAATGTTTAAAATAATTTTTTAAAAGAATTTTTAAAATGATTTTTACAAGTTTTTAAAAGAATATTTAAAATGATATTTAAAATAATATTTAAAAGAAATTTTAAAATGATTTTTTAAAGTTTTGAAAAGAATTTTTTAAATAATTTTTTTAGAAATGATTTTTACAAGTTTTTAAAAGAATTTTTAAAGGAATTTTTAAAATGATTTTTAAAATATTTTTTTTTAAATGTTTAAATTAATTTTTTAAAAGAATTTTTAAAATGATTTTTACAAGTTTTTAAAAGAATTTTTAAAAGAATTTTTTAAAATAATTTTTTAAAATAATTTTTTTTATATGTTTAAAATAATTTTTTAAAGTTAATTTATTTTTTAATTAATTGGAAATTTAATTTGGTTAATTTTATTTTAATTTGAAATTTGAAATTTTAAATTTAATTTTTAATTTTAAATTCAAAGTTTAATTTTAATTAATTTTAATTTTAAAATTAATTAACTTAATCCTTAGTGTTCTCACCCGATTTAAGTTTTCAATCAGGGAATCCTGTGATTTTGTGAGATGAATTAGATTTAATTATAGAGTTTGGTTTACCTTGTGTTAGATTCAGGTTTAGCTCTGGTCTCAACAAATTGGCATTCTTCGGATAAACTTCTAAGCTTGGTGAGTTACTTGGACGTCATTAGAAGTAACCAACCTTTCGAGGTTTTCCGAATAGTCCTATCCACGGAGCTTAGTACTAAACCTTGGTCTAACTAGTTAGGATCTATTTAAGGGTAGCTTCGGTCAGTTCCACTTGGCCAAATGCACCAGATCGAAGCCATATCTTTCTAGACATGCGATGCCCAAGCTTCCCTAACGTACTATCATCCAAAAACTTCACCAGTACCATAATTGAAGTTAAACTTGGTCTCTTTTTAACTAATCCTAATCACCCTGCCGGGTTAGTTTGTTTGGGTTACCCTGTCGGGTAAGTTAGTTTTGGAGGTGCCAGCTATTCTGGAGCCTCCCCCTGAATTATTGGCCTTTAATTAAATTTTCGTTTTAGGTTTGTGTCTATTTCTTTTATAGTTATAATTAACTTGGTGATAATTTATATTTTGTTGAGTTTTAAAATGTTTAAATTTTGAATTTTTTTATTTAGGTTTGTATTTTGGTTTTTGATTTGGTTTATTCGAGTTTATATAATATATTTTTTCTTTAGGTATATAATATTGATTAAGTCCTACTTGCGTGGTTAAACACGCTTTCAGAACCCAAGCTTGATTAGTTGATTTGTATTGGGTTATTAATGATTTAAAAGTTTTATTTGAGTTCGACTTGTATCTGAGTCCGGTTTTATTATAACACGTCTTTTGATTGTTCAGGATTAAGACTAGATTTTTTGATCTTGTAGTGAATTTTTCTAGCATTTCTTTTAACTTATTAATTTCTGATTTTAATATTGATTTCTCTTCAAGTGTTAGATCTTGAGTTGGATTTGAATTTTTGATTTGTTTCTTGAGGTCTTGATTTTCCTCAAGGAGTGATTTGTTTTCATTTTCTATTTTAACTAATTTACTATTTAAGCAGGAAATAATTTTAAATTTTTTTTTGTTTAAATTAAAATATACCTCATCCGGGCCTTCGGAAACGAGTACGGACTCGTGGCTCGATTCGGGTTCGGACCCGTCTTCCGATTCGTCTTCTGTTTCAGCTTCGCGGGCCATCAGCGCGAGGTGGCTCTGGTGTTTCTGCTCTTCTACCTCCGATTCGTCCGAGGAATCGTCCCACGTTGCTTTGAGGGTCTTCTTTTTGGTTGGCTTCGGTTTGTCGAACTTCAATCTTGGGCATTCGTTCTTGTAGTGCCCCTTTTTTTTGCATCCGAAGCAAGTCACGTTCTTTTGTTCCGCGGGAGAACTGATCTTTTGAAGGTCCTTCTTGCTGAAGCTCCTTTTTCTCCTGGTGAACATTTTTCTTACCAGGTTCACCAGGTATTCTTCGTCTTCGGAATCTTGATCGGAATCTTCTTCAGATTCAGACTTGCTCTTCTTTTCTTTGGAGGAGCCTGCAAATAAAGCAACACTTTTCTCGGCTCCAGCATTAGTTTGTTCATGCAGTTCTAACTCACAAAAAAGCTCGTCTAAATTTAATTTAGATAAATTTTTAGAAATTTTGTAGGCATCTACGATCGATGCCCACAAATTATTACGTGGAAAAGCATTTAGTGTGTACCTTATTAAGTCTCTGTTTTCCATCTGGTGGCCTATCGCATGAAGTCTGTTGAGGATGTCCTTGATCCTCGCGTGCAGTTGACTTGCCGTTTCCCCTTCCTGCATTTTTATATTAAATATTTTATTTAAAAGTAGGTCGCTTTTTGTTACCTTTGCGTCGCTCGTTTCTTCGTGCAGCTCGATCAGTTTGTCCCATAATTCTTTAGCATTCTGATGCGGTCCGACCCAGTTCAGCTCTTCTCGTGTTAGACCGCAGTGTAGCGTGTTGATTGCTTTATTTTTCGTCGACGCCTTTTTCCTCATATCCGGAGTCCACTGTTCCGTGTCTAGTGGATTTCCGGAGTTGTCGGCTGGAGCTCGGTAAGCCTTTATGACGCTGAACCATT
The DNA here is from genome assembly GCF_018446385.1 of Zingiber officinale. Lineage (NCBI taxonomy): Eukaryota > Viridiplantae > Streptophyta > Magnoliopsida > Zingiberales > Zingiberaceae > Zingiber > Zingiber officinale. The sequence continues at coordinate 115,285,480 of NC_055987.1, forward strand.
GATTGTAGTCCGTCTTTAGGTACACCTCCATTCTTTTCTTCCAGTATGAGAAGTCATCCCCGTTGAATAGGGGAGGACGTACTGTGCTGAAGCCTTCTAATTGAGACATGTTAATCTGCACACACGAAATTAAGCAAAAAAAATATCCCAAGACCTCGTCTTGGATTAGCAGTGCAGGAAGAGTTTAATCAAAATGAACTAAGTTGGTGTTGCACCAATTTAGTCTTAATTGCAACGAAAGAAAATATCCAAAACAAGTAATGATACTAGTTTGGACTTATGCGAAAAAGAAAAAAAAACTGAAATTAAAAAAAAAACTAAAAGAAATGTTTCTCCCCTTGTCTGATTGGTGGTTGCACCAAATCAGAGCGGTACCTGCTCTGATACCACTTGTTGGATCATGAAACGTCGATAGAGGGGGGGGGGGTGAATATCGATTCGAAAAACAACGTTCAAAAAGAGTTAAGCGCAGCGGAATTAAAAAGAACAGACACAGTAATTTTAATTCGTTTGGAGCCTGTGACAACTCCTACTCGAAGGCCCATACTCCGTGAGTACTTTCGTTGGGAAATTTACTAGCAATTCGAAATGATAATTACAAAGGCAGTACAAGAAATGCTAATAAACAGTAAAACAAAGCTATACCGACATAAGGAAAGCTACAAGGAAAAGAGCGCGTTGTCGGAGCTTCGTTAGCGTCGTTGGAGCACAGAGCAGCAGAGCAAGCAGTCTAAGAATTCTGAGTTGATCAGTTGTTGTTTTTAGCTCTGCCTCCGCCCCATCTTTTATATGAAGTTCGGGGCGCCCTGGATCCCTTCCGGGCGCTATGGTGAGACGTGGCAAGTCCAACCAGCGAGCTCCAAGTGGCGACGCGCGATCAGGATAATTTTTGCCTCCAGGGTGCCCGGGTGCTCCCCTCCGAGCGCTCGGACCACCTTTTTCCAGCGAACAGCTTTCTTGCAAAACAAGGTTAGTCCGAGACAAATAGATCCTGCAAAATAAAGTGTTAGCACAGTTTATGAGTTTAGTATAAGAAGTATGACTTAGATTCCGTCTTTCCGAGACCGGAATCTAGTCACGATCTCGACTTAGATATCCGAAATGGATCTAAGCCAGATCGACGCCTAATGTTCCCTTTCCGGGAATGCGTCCTCACAGTCACTCCCTTCTAGTGACTTACCTTTACTTACCTGCCAGACGTCCGGTCATCCCTTCAACCCGTCTGGACTTCTCGCCAGCTATCCGGTCAGCCCGTCGACCTAGCTGGACTTCTCGCCAAGCGTCCGGTCAGCCCGTCGACCCGCTTGGACTTCTCGCCAGCTATCCGGTCAGCCCGTCGACCTAGCTGGGCTTCGTGCCAGACATCCGGTCAGCCCGTCGACCTGTCTGGACTTCTCCTACACACTCGATCAAAGTGTTAGACAACAACAAACTAACTTAACATGATTTGTCATTCATCAAAACCTGGGTTAAATCGTTAGTGCTAACCGCACCAACACAGGTGAGCCCTTTTTCGGATGACAGAGATCACCCAAGTAAGCGGATCCGGAGTAGAAGAACCGGAACGAGGTGGGACTGAACCGGAGAAGAGGTTTCGGACGAAAAAGTCAACTTCTGTTGACTTTGGGCTCCGGGACGCCCGTAGCAGTCCGGGGCGCTTCCGGGCGCCCTGGACCTTGAATGTTGACCAGATCAAGATTTATCTCGATTTGAACATTGGGGGATAAAATTTATCCCCCCCAGGGCGCTCAGAACCCTTCCAGGCACCCCGACCAAGGCTATAAATATAGCCTTAGTCCAGAAGCTTTTCAATCAGTTCAGAAATTGTAACAACGCTTGTGCGCTTCCACTGTTTAGATTAACTTCTTTCTTTCTGTACCTACATTGCTGTAAAAGAGGCTTCTCCGCCTAAAGGAGATAGTAGTGCAATTATTTTCCTTGAATTAACAACCTCCTCGGTTGTAACCAAGTAAACATATGGTGCCTCGTCTTTTTCTGTTTTAATTTATTGCTTTTCTATTTTATATGTAAGTGTTAGTTTGAAAAGTCGGGAAGGGTTGTGTTTTATTTTTACAAGGCTATTCAACCCCCCTTCTAGCTGGTCGCAATGGTCCTACAATAACAACCCTCGAAGTCAAATATCTTAAAATAGACTCAATTCTATAAGTGATTGCTAAACATTATTAAGAAGTAGGTCATGGAAAGCTATTGGAATTAGTCTTTGCATGAACACATGACAATCATGACTCTTCATTCTAAATATCTTTAATCTGTTCATATCTGTTGGTGTTGTTAGCACCAATGGTCAAACCTGAGTTTTAATAAATGACAAGTGGATTAAAGTTAGATATATTTGTGATCTAATCTTATTACTGAGTGTGGAGGGTTGACTAACTTGATAGGTCAAGAGGACTAGACACCAGGCAGGAAGTCTAGTTGGGATGTACGATTCCTGATTAGCAAAGTTTAGATGTGGGATTCTGGTAGGAGGTCGGGATGTTCGATTCCCAATTGGCGAAGTCAGGATGTGTAATTTCAGCAGGAAGACCTGGTGGGTCAGATTGGATGACAAGAAGGTAACTTGACACTTGATAAGTGAAGGTAAGTCACTGATGGAAAGTTCCTTTGTGAGGACGCATCTCGATTGAGGAGACAGTAGGTGTCGATCCAATTTATGTCCATTTTAAAAATCTAAATTGAAAGCCTGACTTGATCTTGATCTCGGAGAGACAGGATCTAATTGCTGATTAATACTATTTTTATTATGCTAACTCTATTTTACAGGTTATTATATGTTTTGGGATAACAAGAATTTATAGGGCAAAAGAAGCACAAGTTACCTCGGGTGAGCAGTACCCGAGGCGCCTTCCAGGCGACGGAAGGCGCCTTCCAGGCGACGGAAGGCGCCTTCCAGGCAACGGAAGGCGCCTTGAGTACTATTCATAGAAGGCACCTGTAACACCCCAAATTTCATGATTTGGAGTCCTAAAAGACCTTATTAAAATCTAGAAATGCTTTAGAAAAATTCTAGGGATTTTTAGAAATTTTTAGAGTATTTTTATGGAATTTTTGGAGTTCGTTTGGTATTTTTACCAAGAGGAAGAAGTAAAAAAAAAAATAATAATAATATGTGTTGAAGCCAGGTTTTGAACCCAAGATCACAGACCCGAACCCAAGTCTTAACGAACCAGCCCAACCAGCTGAGCTACACGATTTTTGTTAACCTTATATGGAGCGAAATGTATATATGCAGTAATTGGAACGTTTAAAATAAATTGGAATAAAAGTGCGTGGCTGAGGGATCGAAGCCGAAACCCTTGACCCGAGCAAAATCCGACTAACCAACTGGGCTAACAGTTGTTACTTGTTCAAATAAAGGAAGAATTTTATTTAAGTAATAGAAGTTAATAGTAAGAAATAATAAGAAGAAAATAAGTTGCAGCCGAGTTTCGAACCCGGGAATCGGGCCTTAAGCAGAATGCAACCCACCAACAGACAAGCCGAACTCTTCTTAACTAAACTTATATCGAAATATATTTAAGTAGTACTAGTTAACAGAAACCTTAGAGAATTAAAAGGAAGAACTTAGGGATTAATCACAAAACCTAAATTCCTTCCTCACCCTTTCTTCTCTCACGCGGCGACGACGACAACTTCTCGGGCGGAGGACAAAGTCGCGGCTAGGGCATAGTTTTCCGACGGCCGACCAAGGTTCATCCGAGAGCTCCTCACGTTCCCGAGATCCTCTCACCGAGAAGAAGCTATAGGCGCAAGGAGAGGCTGGGAAACTCGAGCTATCCGAACCCTAGAAGCCTTTTCTCCTTCGGTAGAGAGTCTAAGAACGCAATGTAAGTAGCTTCCTCACCTGCAGTAGAGTAGTTCCGAGCTTTGTTTTCTCCTCCTTTGCTTTGGAACATGCTGTACCGAAATCTGAGTTTTGCTAGGAGTTTTTGATTCCTTTCTTGTCTTCAGAAGGCTGTATAGAAGCGGGATTTCTAGAGGAATGAGAGTAGTTCTTGAATTTTTAGTCCAGCCTTTATTTCCTGTAAGGAGTGAGGCTTTTGAAGTTCTGTCACAGCATGTTTGCCCTAAAAGTTCTCTGTTGCTTTATGAAAGTTTAGGTTGCGAACATGTTCATATGGAACTTTAGTTTCAGCAGGTTTCAAATTAGTTTCTCGTTTGGATTTCGAAGCATGTTTTAAGGAGTTTTTGGTTTTGAGTTTGCTACCATGAAGTTCTGGTTCTGTGAATTTTTGTTATACGGCTTAAACATGTATGAGGCATAATGATAGAATTATAGTTTGTGGGCCATAAATTGACACATTGAAAGTTCCATCTACAGGATGCTAACCTGTTGCTAGATAGAGTGATGAACATATCTCCTTCTGCTTTGTTCTTGATAGTTTTGGCTTGGTTCATCATTACGATTTCATGTCAATTCTAGTTGCTATTCTCACAAGATCTGTATACCCGTGTGTTCTAATGTAGAGAAAATGTATTAGCTAGAAGTTTCAATTATCTGATTTGGTTGATAACTAGAAGTTTCAATTATCTGATTTCCTCTACATCTTTCAACGTTGCCAAACTTATCCAAAATTTGGGAACAACACTTGATGCTCAAGCCTTACATAGGATACAAACTTTAGTAGATTTTTGTTTTGTTATTAGTTGGGCACAAGCAGATTTTCTTTTACTATTAGATGAGTAGTTTTCTATTGCTAATAGAAGTGCAGATTTTATTAAGTATTAGTGCAGATTTTTAATATGCATTGCAGTGCAGATTTCTTTAGAACTTATAGTGCAGATTTCTTTAAAGTTTATAGTACAGATTTCTTTAGAGTTTCAAGTGCAGTTTCGTTAAACTTATAGTGCAGTTTTGTTTAGCACAGTATGCAGATTTCTGTTAGCTTAACATGCAGAATTTTGATTAGCATAGTATGCAGATTTATTTCTGTTTAAACTGCAATTTTGGAACTTCCCAAGCACAGCAGTTTCAGTTGTTATAGCATTCAAATTTAGTTTGTTTAAGTATTCAATTTTGGTTTGTTAAAGTATTTGAGATCAATCTTGTATGAGACATCCTTTTACGAAAGGTATTAACAAGTATAAGAAAGATAAAGAAAAGAAAGAAGAAGGCCAAGGCCTTAAGTAGATCCTAAAGTCAAGACTTTAGGGATTTTGGCACACAAGGTGCTTATTAAAATGCCAAGGCATTATATATTAGAAGTATTAAAAGATAACAAGTATTTTACTTTTATCAATGGCACTGTACTGGACTTTCAGTAGTCCTTGGGCTGGGCTCCCATAGTCGGTCCCTAGGTTTAGATAACCTAGTATGCAGGACTCTCAGTAGTCCTTGTGCTGAGCTCCCATAGTCGGTCCCTAGGTTTAGATAACCTAGCAAATCCTACTAGATTCGGGACCAGCTATCTCGGGTCTAGTTAGGGATGCGCGCATAGTAAGTACAGTTGCCGGGCCCAAGAAGAAGTTGATTATTATTTTGAAGTATTATAAGTATAAGTTTTTGAACAAGTAAAGCAAGTTTTACATAACTATAAAGTATTAAAGGATAAGTTTAGAACAGATGAATTAAGTTTCACTTTGTTTTAAAATCAGTAAGTTGAGTTTACTTTTATGCTAGCATGTTATTTAGATTAGTTTATTGTTCTTTGTTATTAGAAGAGCATGAGTAGCTTTACATGTTTAGCACTTCAGTATGTTTGTTTATTTACTAGCAGATGAGCATGAGTAGTTTTCCTTTTGAGCATTCAGTTTTAGTTTTCAGTATATTCACATGCATATCGAGTTTTTGTGAGTTAGATAGCGCTTACTAAGCAAATTTTGCTTATAGATTGCACTTCCTCTTACTGCAGATACAGGAAATGAAAAGATATAGAAAGGAAGGCGACAAGGAGGTGTTCGAAGGATGTGTGATGCTAGGACTATGGAAGCCTTGGGACTAGGAAAGAAGTTTTAATTTTAGTTTCCGCATTTTAGTTATTGTAAACATTTGAGTTGCATTTTAAGTTCATGTCATTTGAGATTATTTTGTTTAGATTGCATGTAGGATGAGTTTAGTTTAGTAAGTAGATATTTGTGTGTTTGATACTTATTTAACTGTGTGGTTGATTGATATGTGTTCCAGCCGCTTGTGGCTGAGTATATATTGCATGTATTGTTGAGTATGGTCACCTGTACAGGGGAGACTCTGTCAAAATTTTTCGGTAGGGTTTCCATTTGATTTTTAATCATACCGGTGAAGTAGAGTTAGTAGTCAAGTAACGGTCATCCTTAGAGTGTAGTAGTAGTAGTAAGAAGGGTGGTCGTTACAGCACCTTCGAGAGCTTGGAAGGCTCCTTCAGTCGGATAACTCAGAAGACCTCGGCGACGATAAGGCACTGGCTTTGCGGGATAAGTTTTTGCCTATAGAAGGTACCTTCGGTGCTATGGAAGGTGCCTTCAACCCTCTTTAAAAGGGTGTCTCGACCAAGGCTTGATTACTACCAACATACACTTCAATTACAAGCTTCTATGCATCCGTTTAACATTTCGACTGCTCAAGCTTTGTGCTCTTGCTCGGCTATGGCACTACTGTGCTCAACTGCCGCTAAGAAGTAGACCAACACCGAATCTGATCTGATCATCTACAAGTGTTGGGTAACGAAAGTAAATTTTGTACTTAATTTTTGTAGAAAAGGGAAGTGTAGCGTGTTACACTTGTTCAATTTTTTATTGTACTCGATCTCCTCTTCCGGTGGTTCTGGAAGAGGTTTTAGTGGATTACCCATCGATAGGTCTGCAGGACCTAAGTCTCAGAGTAAGAGTCACCGAAGGCTCCGAACTAAGTAAAATCGAACGTGTGGTTTTATTTTTCTTGTTTTCTCATTATTTCATGGCATTCATACTTAGGCGATCGGGTTGGGGGAGGAGAAACGACGTCGTTGGGGAGGAGAAAAGAAGTGGAAGAGAAGAAGGATCGGCCATGGGTTCGACGATGGGAGAAGAGAGAAAAAGAAATAGAAAAAAATAAGAAAAATCAAAATTTTCCTCATTTAAATGGGTAGCCTAAACAGGTTTTCCCGTGACCCAATAATTGATCCCCGTAACCTACACCATACAGTCTCCGAAAAATTTCCAGAAAATTTCTAAAAATTTCCTTAAGATTTTATGTAGGCACCGTATTTTACAGTGAATGAGCTTGTAGGAAAGCCCTAAGTGTTCTTAGGTGAATGTCCTAGTAGATTCTAAGCAGGTGGAAAGTCCTAACTGCGGTTAGGCAATGCGAAATCTTAGCGAGTTGAACACTTTGGGCGAAATCCTAGAGTCGGGGACTCTAGGTGAAAATCCTGGTGGTTGCGGACCAGGTGGAAGTCTGGACGGGTCATTGAGCGAATGTTCAGTATGAAGACATGAAGTCTCGGACGTTGAGCAAAAGTCCAGACGGTCTGGATGATCAGTATGGCAAAAGGTAAACTCTCTTGAGAGGAGTAGGTGAGGATGCGTTCCCTCGAGAAGGGAATAGTAGGCGTCAGTTCGACCTAGAGTTTTAGCAAAATTCAAAGTCAGAATCGAGCATTCATAGGCTGTCAAATTTATATTATATTATATTATATATATATATATATATATATATATATATATATATATATATATATATATATATATATATATATATATATATATATATATATGCCCGAGTTACTGAGGACTCTCGACTTGCACCTGAAGACGTAACACAGGGTCCAAGCTAAGGCACTTAGTTGGACAAAAGTCATCCAAAGTCGACGTGGAGCGCGTCGATTAGCTGGAACACGTGGTCTAGGCGCCTGAGGGGTTCCAAACACCTGGAACCGCCTATATAAGCAGCATTCGACCGGGAGCTTGATAACGACATTCAGAAAAACTTTGATTCGCGATTGCTTTCTTACAATCTGCTCCAAAGACGTTCCTGCGACTCCACGATGTGACTCTGACGACCAAGTGATGTTGCTCCGACGATTGAGCAACACAACTCTGACGACTGAGTGACACGACTCCAACAACTAAAAGCACAACCTTCTAGATCCCTAGAAGTTGTTGGTATACTTTAATTATAACACTTAAATTATAAATCTATTCTACTCGTCTTTGTAAAGATTTGCCAAATTGATAGTGAATTGTCCAATGAAAGTGATCAACGATCTTGAGCCTTGGAGTAGGAGTCATTACAGACTTCGAACGAAGTAAAAACAAACTGTGTTAGCTTTGTTTGTTTTTCTTTCTATTTTTCTTTCCGCTACATTATCTCCAATCATGTTTTTCTAAACGAATTGGTTACATGCGCTATTCACCCCCCTTTAGCGCAACAATCCTACAATTAGTATCAGAGCGAGACCGCTTCGAATCGGTGAAACCACCATTCAAGTAATTTTTTTTCGTGGTATTAGTCTTTCATTTTTTCGGAGTCGGTCGGAATCGGTGCAGTTGCCTCTTCCCGATCAGGTTTATCGCAATCGAGTTTTTTTTTCTTCTCGAAGTTGGTGCAACACCACTCGAGTTCATTTATTTAATTTCTTTATCCCGCACTACTAAGCCAAGACCTAGTCTTGGGATGAGTTCTATTTTTGTTGTTTGTGCAAGAATATTTTTTATGGCCTACCAAGAGTGGTATAGCACTGCACGCCCTTCCCTCTTCTCAGGTGAAGACTTCGGCTATTGGAAGAGATGAATGGAGTACCACCTCAAGATACAAGTCGAGATGTGGATAATCATCTAGACGGGATTCGCATATCCCACCAAAGATGGAGTTCTCATCTCGTGCGACAAATGGGATGCACCAAATAGAAAGAAGATCGAGACTGACGCAAAGACTACTCAGACTCTATAATGCGGCATGACAAAAGAAGAGTTGAACCGTGTCGACTCATTTTCAAGCGCAAAAAATTATGGGAAAAGTTGATCGAGCTGCACGAGGGAACTTCTGCCATAAAGGTAAGAAAACGTGATTTGATATTAAATAAACTATATAATATAAAAATGCAGGAAGATGAATAGGCAAGTCAACTTCACGCGTGTATCCAAGACATCCTCAATAGTCTCCATGCAATTGGTCATATGGTGGAAAACTATGATGTTATCAGGTATGCACTCAATACATTTCCAAGGAAGACTTTGTAGACATCCATGATATATGCTTACAAAGTATCCAAGGGCCTTTCCTTAATAAAATTAGATGAATTATTTTCTGAATTCAAGCTTCACGAACAAACTAATACTACTCTGGTCAAGAAAGGTATTGCTTTGATCGCAGGAACAAGCAGAACACGGGAACCAAAAACTAAACGCCGGACCGAACCTGGGTTCAAAGATGAACTGGACTCAGAAGACGACGACGACAAGATCACTGCCGAGCATGTCAACCTTGTACGAAAACTATACAAGAATAAGAAAGGATTCACCAAAAAGTACATCAAGAAGGTGATACAGTCAAAGACAGTGCAACCGAGTCCAAAAGTCAAGTCTGAAGTAACATGCTACGGTTGCAACAAAAAGGGGCACATCAAAGCCAACTGTCTGAACCAGAAGGAAACAAATAATCAATGGAAGAAGAAGGCATTGTATGCGACATGGGATGAATCTTCTTCAGAAGATTCTGACGAAGATGTCGAGCAGATGAGCTTCCTCGCACTTACAGCCCGAGAATAAGTCGACAAATCTGAAACCGAGAGTGAGTCAGAAACCGAGTCCGAGAAAAGCCACGGATTTGTATCCATTTTTGAAGGGTCTAACCCCACTGTAAGTTCGACTCAAATAGATAAACTACATAACTTAGTAAATTATCTCATGCACAAGTTAGCTAAATCCAACATCCAGGTCAAGTCACTTCAAAAGGAGGTAATAGCCCTTAAGGAAGTGACTAACCCAAGCTCCTTAAGTAAACCTGTTCAGACTGGAACTTTAACTCAAGTCCAACAACTTGAGGAAGAAAATTCTAGACTGAAAAATTAAGTCAAGGAACTGAAAGAAATATTGGAATGGTTTACTTTGAGTTCCAAAAATCTTGATCTGATTTTTGGAAAACAAAGAACCGTATACAATCAATCCAGACTTGGGTATAAGGTGAAACATAAATATAAATTGTATTTATCTCTGGTTAATCATGCCAATAGAAGAATAGTCCAAACATGAGTCCCTAAGTTGAACTTGATTAATCAAGTTAGACTTGGTCAATATTGGATCCCCAAGGATCAAATCCACTACCTTGATAGACGTTATCAAGGCTATGATCAATGGGGAGTCAATAGAAAGACCATTTTTATCATTAGATAGACTTGTTTGATGCTTGCTTTATTGCTTTCACTATACATGTTTAGACTAGGCTAGATAAGGACCTAGGCTTGATTCACACTTGACTAGTTAGACCTAGGATTTTCAGAAAGAAAATTAAATATTCAATTTTTTTGAAAGGCTTTGTCTAGAAGTTGTTGATGATCCAATACTTAAGAAGGTCTAGTGCCTCGCCACAGCCTGGAAGCCAATCTTGGAAATAAATATTTAATTGACTAACTGTTAAATCTTAGTCTAACTCAAATATAAATTAATCCTTAGATGATAATCTAAATTGAAGATAAAACTAACCATCTCACAAAAACATATAAGGTTCCCTGATTGATAATCTAGAAAAGGGTGAGGTGGACTTAAGTAAAATTTAGTTCAAACTCAATAAATTAATCAAACTCAAACTTAATCAATTAACTCAATAAATCAAACTTAATCAATTAACTCAATAAATTAATCAAACTCAAACTTAATCAATTAAATAATTAACTTAATAAATCAATAAGTTCAAAATTAATTAATTAACTTAATTCAAACCCAATCAATTAATTAATTGAATTAAAAATTAGAATTAAATATTAATTAAATTAAGCAATCAAGTAACTCAGAATTAGTAGACTAAAAATTAATTAAAACATAAATCAAACCTAAGTAAAACTCAATAAACAGTCTCTCAAACACCTATAGGGACAACATAATTGACAACCTAGATTGGGTGAGATGGAAACTAAGGGGTTGAACTCAATCAACTATCTTATAATCCTTTTAAATTGGATCTAAATCAAATACTTTATGTATAAGAACATAGCAATTTGGACTAATGGATGTTGGATAGTGGATGCTCCAGACACATAACTGGAGATCGATTGAAGTTCACCAAGCTAAAATTCAAAAACCTAGGGTCAGTTGCGTTCAGCAACGATGGAACACTTAAGGTAATTGGAACAGGTAATATCGAACTGAGTTCTGATTTTGTTATTCGAAAAGTTTTATTAGTTGGTAAATTGAATTTTAACTTACTTAGCATAAGTCAACTATGTGACTCCGGATATTTAGCAACGTTTTCAAATTCTGAATGCTTAATTAAGAATGTCGAAAATCCTAAAATCACACTTAAGGGAATTAGAAAAAAGAATATCTACACAATTAATCTACCAACCTCCTCGCTCAAGTGTCTTTTGACACAACAAGAGGAAACTAAGTTATGGCACAGAAGATTGGGTCACACCCATATCAGACTCATTTAAAAAATGAGTCAAAATGGCTTAGTTAGAGGTCTACCCAAATTAAAAAATTTAGAAAATACAATCTGTAAAGCTTGTCAACAAGGTAAACAAGCTAAGTCAACTAACATGAATCGAACTAATTCAATACTTGAGCTTCTACACTTAGACCTATTTGATTTATATGGACTCAAGTCACTAAGCAAAAACCAATACTGCTTAGTCATAATTGATGGTTACTCAAGATTTACTTGGGTAAAATTTTTAAAAACAAAAAATGAAACCCTTGAGATCTTTAAGACCTTTTGCAAGTTAATATAATATGAAAAGACGCTAAAATCAAAAGAATTAGAAATGACCATGGAGGGGAATTTGAAAAATCATAGGTTTAATGAATTTTGTCAAACTAACAGATACAATCATGAATTTTTATATCCTAGAACCCCTCAACAAAACGGTCTAGTTGAACAAAAAAATAGAACATTACAAGAGGACCCTAGAACCATGTTAAATGAATATAACCTAAGTAACCAATTCTAGGCTGAAGCAGTAAATAAGGCATGTTATATTCAAAATAGAATATTAATCAATAAATTTCAAAATAAAACTCCATATGAAATATACTACAATAAAATTCCTAACTTAAATTATCTAAAAGTATTTGGATCTAAAGTCCATATACTAAATACTAAATATTATTTAGGTAAATTTACATCAAAATCAACAATAGGAATCCTTTTAGAGTACTCCACAACCAGTAGGGCTTATAGAGTGTATAACGAAAATACCCTAAAAGTTGAAGAAACAACGAACATAATTTTTGATGAAGAAAATAACCTACCTGACTTAATCAAAGAAAATAGTCAAATTATAAGAAATACAGAAGATGATGAAATTAGACCTAAATCAAAAAAATCACAAGAACCAATTGTTAACCCTACCTTAAGACCTTTTAGAATAAGTTTCAATCACTCATCTGACCAAAATTTGGGTGATCCAACCCTAGAAGTTAGAACCCGATCATTATATAGAAAACTAAGTCAAATAGCTCTAATTTCTAAAATTGAACCCAAGACTATGTTGGGACCCCTTTGGCCGACTAGAAAAAGGGGGGGGGGGGGGTTGAATAGCCATGCACAATTAAAAAGAAATGAACCCTTCTCGGACTTTAAAAGAGCAATTGCATAAAACTAATTAAAATAAGAAATAAACTGAAAGACAGAGGCTCGGAGGATTTACTTGGTTACAACTGGGGAGGTTGTTAATCCAAGGAAGTGAATGCGCACTAAAAATCTCCTTCAGGCGAAGAAACCTCTTTACAGCATGAAGCATAGAAAATGAGAAGCTAAATGGAAACTAAAGCGTGTACAAGTGTTGTTTGTAGAATGCTTGTTGTTGTCAGCTTCTTGGACCAAGGTTATATTTATAGCCTTAGTCGGGACGTCTAGAAGGGGATAAAACTTTATCCCTTTCGCAACGGATCGCGGTCAAGCATGATCTAGTTAATATCGTATTCCGGGCGCCCGGAAGGGTTCCGAGCGCCCGAAATAGGTCTGGGTGCCCAAACCTTTAAAGTCAACCATGTTGACTTTTTCAGTTCGGACCCTCTGCTCTGGTGCCGCTCGCCTCGGTCCGGGTCTTCCGCTCGCTTGGGTGATTTCGGCCAACCGAAATAAGGCTCACTCGAATCCTATTTCGGCCTTCTCCTCAAGAAGACATCCGCTCTGGCTTTGCGTCCCTCGAACGTCGCATACGTTCTTCTCATCCACCAATGTACTCTTCCGCGGCACCTCGTTCCTCAGACGCACCGAGCCCGTCGACTTTCTCCCGTGCCATCCTTCTCGCTAGTCGCGTCTTCCACTCGACTTCTTGTGCTCCTACGTTCCTGCACACTTAGACACAGGGATCAAAAATCAACAGGACCTAACTTAACTTGTTTGATTATATTAAAACAACCTTGGGGTTCCAACAATCTCTCTTTTTAATGTGAGCAACTCAAGTTAAGATAGGGCAAACAAACAAAGTTAAAGAAAAAATAAATTTTGCAATTTACAATAAAGCACAAAAAGTAGGAAATTTAATTTTAAGCTACCTCCCCCTAGACTTAATTTTCTCTTCTCCCCCTTTATCATAAAAAAAATGGGGCACCATAAAATCTAAGGGTAGTTCTGATTTTCAAATAACTATGAAAGAATAAAAACTTATCAAAAAAATTTTCTAAGTGAGAAAATTTTAAGTAGAAAGAAAATTTTCTAAGTTAAAAAATGAAAAATAATTTCAAAAAATTTCTAAGTAAACTCTGAGTCTTGAAATATTGAGAACAATTTTGATAGCTCTAAAAATACAATAATTTTAGAAATATTTTCTAAGTAAAAAAAATAAAAAATTTCTCAATTAAATAAATCTTCAAGAATTAATTTTTTGTAGACATTTTGGTAAAGTAAATCTGATATTAAAAAACTTTAAGTAAAAAATTCTAAGTAAAAAAAATTCTAAAGAAAGATTTATTAAGTTTTTTTTATAAAAAATAATTTGTGCAACATGTAAAATACATTTTGGTAAAGCATGAGTAAAAAACTTTCAGTTAATTTTTTTTTTAAGTTAAACAGATTTGCATAGAAAATTTTTTAGAATTTTCCAAAAAAAAATTGAATAACTATTCAAAGCAATATCTAATTTCAATTTTAATGCTCTATCAGTTAGTTAATTAAACATTTTATTTCAATATTTGGCTTCCAGATTGTGGCGAGGCACTAGACCTTCTTGGTTATTGAATCATCAACCACTTCTAGACAAAGCCGCATAAGGAAATTAAACGTTTAATTTTCTTACTGAAAGCGCTAAGTCTAAATTAAAGTTCAAGTTAGACAAGACTTTGGAACCCAATATAGGCTCCAACCAACTGGATTAATTAGGAATTTTCTTCGGGACATATTTATTTGAAATATTTCTAATTTGTCCTTTGTGATATCTAAAATACCAATTTGGGTTATTGAATTTTCTAAAACTTGTATTATATGAGCATGCATGATTTTTCAAGTTACTTATTTCGTTTTACAAAATATCATTTTCTAGTTTTATTTTGTCAAACTCTTCTAATGGATAAGATTTTGCTAAAATTAATTTTTAATTTCTTTTTAAAGTTTACAACAATCTTTGGTTAATACTTTCACAAATTTAAACAACTTGTCAGGTGGGAGAGATCGTACCTGACTTACCTTGTCGACTTCGTTATCCGTAGCTCTCCATGAACTGCTGCTTTCTTTCGATGTAGCTCCCCCTTCATCGATGCTCATTTCGGACGAGATTGCCTCGTGTTCATCTTCTTGATGACTTGCTATTAATGCAAGTCCGGAGAAAGCCTCGACTTCTGATTCGGACGACGTATCATCCCATGTCGCCTTTAGAGTCTTGTACTTGTTCGTTTGGACAGGCTTCTTTCCTTTGTCCTTGTCCTTGTTTCTAAGCTTGGGGTAGTTATCTTTGACATGTCCTTCTTAGTTGCAGTGGTAGCATCTGATCATCCTTTTCTTTCTACCCTGCGGATGGTTAGTTTTTCTTGAAAATAACTTTTTAAAATGTCTTACCATCATTGCCGTTTCTTCATCCTCAAGAGAAGATTTTGAATCTTGTTCGTCCATCCTTGCCTTAAGGGCAATGTTATGCGTCGGTTCCTTCTTCGTATCTGCACATCTCGACTCATAGATTTCAAAAGTTGAAAATAACTCTTCTAAGATAACAATTTCTAGATCCTTAGAGATATAGTAGGCATCTACTAATGATGCCCATTTCGTATTTCTAGGAAAAGAATTAAGTGTGTACCTTAGCGAATCTTGGTTGCTTACCTTTTCTCCGAGATTCAAAAGCCCAGTGATGAGCTCCTTTATCCTTGAGTGAAGGTGTGCGATCGTTTCGTCTTTTTCAAATCGTAGGTTGGTGAGCTGGTTATGAAGTAACTCACGTCTTACGAACTTGGCTTCGGACGCCCCTTCATGTAGCTTAAGGAACTTCTCCCAAAGCTCCTTTGCTGAGTTGTAGGTGCCAATCTGGTTGACTTATTGTGGTGGAAGGATGCTTAGCAGATGAAACTCTGCCCTGCCATTTGCCACGTAGTCAGCTTGTTCTTTCTTCGTCCATTGATATTTTTCCTTACTCTCAAGTGCTTCAAAATCAAATTTCATTATTAATGATAAATCGAAATCAATTTTGAAAAATACCTTCATTCTCTTTTTCCAACGTGCGAACTCCCCCTCGAATTTTGGTGGGTAGAGGCTTGGTCCAGTCATCGTCTTTGCTTCGATTAGTGGTTAGTCCTCCTGAAACGCCCTGGCTCTAATACCACTTATTGGACTCCGTTGGCCGGCTAGAAGGGGGATTGAATAACCCTGCACAAAAACAAAAAGAAACGAACCCTTCTCGGACTTTAAAAGAACACTTGCATAAAACTAATTAAAATAAGAAATAAACTGAAAGATAGAGGCTCGGAGGATTTACTTGGTTACAACTGGGGAGGTTGTTAATCCAAGAAAGTGAATGTGCACTAAAGATCTCCTTCAGGCGGAGAAGCCTCTTTACAACAATGAAGCACAGAAAATGAGAACTTAAATGGAAACTAAAGCATGCACAAGTATTGTTTGTAGAATGCTTGTTGTTGTAAGCTTCTTGGACCAAGGCTATATTTATAGCCTTGGTCGGGGCCCCTGGAAGGATTCCACGCACCTAGAAGGGGATAAAACTTTATCCTTTCACAACAGATCACGGTCAACCATGATCTGGATAATATCACATTCCAGGCGCTCGGAATAGGTCCGGGTGCTCGGACCTTTAAAGTCAACCATGTTGACTTTTTCGGTCCGGGCCCTCTGCTCCGGTGCCGTTCGCCTTGGTTCAGGTCTTTTCGCTCTGGCTCCGTTCGCTTGGGTAATTTCGGCCAACTAAAATAAGGCTCACCCGAATCCAATTTCGGCCTTCTCCTCAAGCAGACTTCCGCTCCGACTTCTCGTCCCTCGAACGTCGTGTATGTTCTTCTTGTTGGGTTTTTCGGGCCGCGAAAACCGCTTTTCGTGTCGCGGAAACCCCGAATCACCCAAAGCCGTAGATCCGTGCAAGGAAAATTTACGAAAAACTTACGAGTACGAGTTTACTATCTAGATCTACACTTAGATCTACATGTTTAGAAATTTACCCTTGTAGCGAAGCCCTTCGCGTTCCCGCTCGTCCAAACGGTGACGGATCTCGAGAGTGTCAAAATAGACACTCCTCTAGAAGTATCCACATGAACTAATTAGGTGGAGAGAAACTAAACAAAGGTGTGCTAGCACCCTTGATCAGCCACGGCAAGAAGAGGAGAGGGAGAGCTTGAGAGGAAGAAGATGCAATAAATCATCACTTGAATGAAAATGAATCCATATTCATTCAAATTGTGGCCGGCCACATTTCACAAATGTAACCCCCTCATTAATGCATTAAGTTGTCATCAAAGAGGGAATGTAACCTCCATGAGGTGGCACTCACTAGTAACTCCCATGAGGTGGCAACCATGATGATGTGGTGCATCATCATTGGTCCACATCAATGCCAACTCACCAATGAGGTGGCATAAAGTCAAGTCAAACTTGACTTTTAATCTTCCTCTCAAGTCAAGTCAAACTTGACTAAATCTCTTCCATGGTTGATCTAATCTAACCATTTGATTCAAGCCAACTTAATATAATGAATCTAATTCATTAAATTAAGTTGATTTAATGAGTCATAATCTAAATTAGACTCATTGAATACATGAATCAACTTGAGTCCAACTCAAGTTAGCCCAATTAGGATTACTCTTAATCCAATTTGATTCATCAAATAAATCTAATCCTCTTGGTTCATCATATGAACCTAATCTCCATCTAATTGTCCTAAGTGTGTGCCCCTATAGGTTCTTGTAATGTTGGCAATGCCCTAAACCCATTTAGGAGCATAAGTAATGAGCGGTATCTAGCAACACATCATTACTACCCAAGTTACAAGAATATCGAGATCCGACATCACCTTGTAACTACTAATTGTGACTTTTCACAATATATGACAAGTGTCCTTCTATCCTAGACATCTAGATTGATCAAAGTGAGGCATAGACCGTGTCATCCTCTGACCAATCTAAATCTTGAATTCCAAGTAGACTCACTAAATCAAATGAGCTCAATATCCTATATTGACTCATTTGGGCATGGCCATGCACTTCGTGGTCTCACTCTATCAAGAATACCGATGTCACTCCCGTCATATAGGAGGGATAGATCTCATCTACATCACTCACATCCCTCCGCATAATTTGTTACATACCCAGTAATCACCTTTACAGTCTACCCAGTTACGGGTGACGTTTGACGAAACTAAAGTACATAACTCCTTATGTAGGGATCTATGGTAACTTCAGGTCTAAGGACTAGTAGTCATACTAATAGCCACATGAGAAAGTATATGACACGCATATAACGATCCATGATACTTTCTCATGGCGGGTCATTCAGTATACATTCTCTAATGTATACCCATGTGTCAACTTGATATCTCTATATCCATGACTTGTGAGATCAAGTCATCGAGTTGACCTACATGCTAGTCTTATTGCATTAACATTGTCCCTGAATGTTAATACTCGACTAGGAATGATTAAGAGTAGTGTTCCCTATATCATCTCACTATCGTTTCAACTAACCGATTGATATAGGTGAGAACCATATACTCAAGGACATTATTATACTTAGTTTATTTGGCACAAATACAAGTAAGTATAATAACTAAAATCCAAATGCCTTTATTTATATAGAATATGATACAATAAGTCCAAACTACAATCATCTAATGATTGGCTCTAGGGCTCTAGCTAACAATCTCCCACTAGCACTAGTGCCAATAGTGTAGGCTCTAAGCCCAAATGACCTAGTGTGACCATCATGCTTCTTCTGTGCCAAAGCCTTGGTCAAGGGATCTGCGATGTTAGCCTCTGTAGGTACTCTGCAAATCTTCACATCTCCTCTCTCGATGATCTCTCGAATGAGATGGAAGCGCCGTAGTATGTGTTTGGTCCGCTGGTGTGAGCGAGGTTCCTTCGCCTGTGCTATAGCTCCATTGTTGTCACAATAGAGCTCAATGGGGTCAGCAATGCTAGGAACCACCCCAAGTTCAGTGTTGAACTTACGGATCCAAACTGCCTCCTTTGCTACCTCTGATGCAGCAATGTACTCGGCTTCTGTTGTAGAATCAGCTACTGTATCCTGCTTCGAACTCTTCCAGCTGACAGCACCACCATTAATGCAAAATACGAACCCCGACTGTGATCTATAGTCATCCTGGTCGGTCTGAAAGCTAGCATCACTGTAACCCTTTACAGCTAGCTCATCATTGCCTCCATATATCAAGAAATATTCTTTAGTCCTTCTTAAGTATTTAAGAATATTCTTGACCGCTATCCAGTGACTTTCACCTGGATCTAACTGGTATCTGCTCGTCATGCTCAAAGCATACGAGACATCAGGTCGAGTACATAGCATGGCGTACATGATCGATCCTATGGCTGAGGCATAAGGGATCTTATCCATGCGGTCTCTCTCCTCTCTAGAAGAGGGACCTTGAGTCTTCGAAAGACTCATGCCATGTGACATCGGCAGAAATCCCTTCTTGGAGTTCTGCATGGCAAACCGAAGGAGTACCTTGTCAATGTATGTACTCTGACTTAGGCCAAGCAATCTCTTAGATCTATCTCTATAGATCTGTATCCCTAGAATGCGGGATGCTTCACCTAAGTCCTTCATTGAGAAGCAACTCCCTAGCCAAGTCTTGACAGACTGAAGCATAGGGATGTCCTTCCCAATGAGTAGTATGTCATCCACATACAATATGAGGAAGACAACTATATCCCCTACAACCTTCTTGTAGACACAAAGCTCATCTTCGTTCTTGATGAAACCAAACTGTTTGATTGCATTATCAAATCGAAGATTCCAGATGCAGCTTGCATACTCTGCTAGTATGCTGTGGATCTAAAAAACCCTCAGGTTGTGTCATGTACACATCCTCGAGTAGGTTTCCATTCAGAAACATGGTTTTGACATCCATCTGCCATATCTCATAGTCATGGTAGGCTGCAATAGCAAGCATGATCCGAATAGACTTAAACATCGCTACTGGAGAAAAGGTTTCGTCATAGTCAATACCATGAATCTGCTTGAAACCTTTAGCTACCAAGCGACCCACCCTTATAGATAAGTCCATCCATGTCAGTCTTTCTCTTAAAGACCCACTTACACCCAATGGGTTTTACCCCTTCAGGTGGATCAACCAAAGTCCATACTTGGTTGGTGTACATGGAATCCATTTCGGATCTCATGGCTTCTAGCCATTTCTCGGAATCTGGTCTCATCACAGCTTCCTGATAGGTGGTAAGCTCATCCTCTATGAGCACAATGTCATCATGGTCAGACAAGAGAAATGAGTATATCTCAAGCTGACGACGTACCCTATCAGATCTGCAAAGAGGTATGTCTACTTGAACTGGTTGTTGTTCCTCAACTCCTTGTGGAACAACATCATCCACAACACTTTGTGGTTCCAGTTTAACTTCCATCGAGGCTTCAGTGCTATTATTCGCATCTTGAACTTCTTCAAGATCGAACGCGCTCCCACTAGTCTTTCTAGAAACAAAGTCCCTTTCTAGAAAGACCTCAGTCTTTGCCACAACTACCTTGTGTTGACTGGGAATGTAGAAGTAATATCCCTTAGTTTCCTTGGGATATCTAATGAAATATCACTTGTCGGATTTGGGTCCTAATTTGTCTGAGACTTGACGTCGTACGTAAGCCTCACAACCCCAAATCCTCATGAAAGACACCTGGGCATTTCTCTCAGTCCATATCCTATATGGTGTCTTTATCACGGCCTTGGATGGAACTCGGTTGAGAATGAAAGCTGCCGTGTCTAGAGCATAGCTCCAAAGGTATGTCGGAAGATCTGTGTGACTCATCATAGATCGTACCATATCTAATAGGGTACGATTCCTCCTTTCAGATACACCATTCCATTGTGGTGTTCCAGGAGGAGTGAGTTGGGATAGAATCTCACACTCAGCTAAATAGTCACGAAACTCATGGCTTAAGTATTCACCACCTCGATCTGATCGAAGTATTTTAATACTCTTGCCAAGCTGGTTCTGTACTTCATTCTTGAATTCTTTGAACTTTTCAAAGGATTCGGACTTATGTGTCATCAAGTACACATAACCATATCTACTGAAGTCATCAGTAAATGTGATGAAGTATCTATAACTGCCTCTAGCAGCGACATTGAAAGGGCCACATACATCACTATGTATGAGTCCTAACAAATCAGTCGCTCTCTCGCTGTGCCCACTAAAGGGAGTCTTGGTCATCTTGCCTCGTAGGCATGACTCGCATATCTCATATGATTCAAAATCAAATGAGTCCAGCAAACCATCCTTATGGAGCTGGGATAAGCGCTTGTCATTTATATGACCTAAGCGACAGTGCCAGAGATAGGTGTGGTTCATATCGTTCGATTTGAACCTCTTGGTACTAACGTTATAGATAGAGCTCTCAAGGTCTAGAATATAGAGTCTGTTCATCAGAGGTGCACTACAATAGAACATATCGTTTAAATAGACAGAACAACATTTGTTCTTTATTATAAACGAGAATCCTTTCTTGTCCAAACAAGAAACTGATATAATGTTCTTAGTCAATGCAGGCACATAACAACAATCGTCTAACTCTAGTATAAGCCCAGAGGGCAGAGATAGAAAATAAGTCCCTACAGCAATGGCAGCTATTGCCTACTCGTAGGTCTATCTCGCCCTTTGTCAATGCTCTGCTATTTCTCAGTGCTTGTACATTAGTACAAATGTGCGAAGCACATCCGGTATCTAATACCCACGACGAAGAAATAGAGAGGTTGACTTCTATAACATTTATACCTGAAGTAGAAATCTTATTTCTCTTCTTGTTAAGATCTTCCAGGTATCCTGTGAAGTTCCTCTTCCAGTGCCCTGCTTGTCCTTGATATAGTTGACGAAGATGTTCAACCATATCGTAAGCACACATCAACTCATGTTGCTTCTGAAGCTCAGAGTTCATGGTTGCGAGCATTAGACAGGACACATCTAATGCGTCATCTTGATGCTTCTTGTAAGCATCCCGGTCAACTCGCGTGGCAGTGGCAGGAGGAGCCTCCGGAATGGGCTGCTCCAGAACGTACAGTTTACGTTCCTGAGTGAGAACTATTCTCAGGTTCCTGTACCAGTCCAGGAAATTTGCTCCGTTGAGCTTGTCCTTCTTAAGGACAGAACGCAGGGAGAAAGAGTTCGTATTCGATGTCATGGTTATCTACAACAGAAAATTTGCAGAAATAAATATCATATTCTTTTAAAATCATTTAATTAGGTCTTTAATTAAATGATGCTCCCACTGAATTCTATAATTCTTGTGGGACAAGATCCACATCATACTAACCCTTGAGTTAGCTTTGGCTAATACGCTCAAGACTTAGTATGATCGGTAGGTAACGATTACCAATTACATCTCTATGCAACTCTTGTTTATAAAATCAATATCCGCATTTATATTAAAACTCGAGTTAGCTTTGGCTAATACGCCCGAGAGTTAATATAGATGTGATTTTGACCTATCTTTTTCAACCGTTGGAAGAATGCCTATAGTTGACTCGATCTAACCGAGCAACTAGGAATACTCAATCTAATTGAGTTTGTATTTACCCATGCGTTGATAGGCGGGACCAAGATTGTCCCTCCGTACCCTACCAAGATAATATGTATTGCTCTGCTTTGGCAGATTCAACAATACATGTGATCGAGGTAGTGATAAGCATCACGGCACGGCTAGGCATTTAGAGTTGGTTCGATCGAGATCTAATCTAATCGAAAAGGATGCATCTTGTGCACGACTTAGATCTAATCTAATCGCAAGGGTGCATCATGTGCACGACTTAGATCTAATCTAATCGTAAGGCACTAATTAATTAATTACTTATTAAACATGCATCATATACATAAGCAATTAACTAATTAATCTATTTGTGATTTAGTCATGGCCCCACTATGATCTTCTCAAGCCAATGAGAAGATCGAATGGTCAACCTAGGGTCAACAGCTTCTCCAAGCTCCTCCCTTTGACCACCTTGTGTTGCTCGTGCCCGCCTCGGAACTCTGTCTCGTGTGGACCCTCCACCACTCCAATTTGTACATTACAATTTGAAACTCGAGTTACATTCGAGTCTAAATCTAATTTACAACCAGAATATATGAGAAAGGCACGACGCGCAGGTCGCGAAAAATAAAAACATACAACACGCGCAAACACATAACGGCACGCAGGCCGTATTATGAATTACAACACAATCCAATCATATTGGGTTTTTGGGTCATGACTATCACAAAATTAATATATAATTTAAAATTATATATTTTTTCATAATTTTCTATAATTTTAAAATTAATTTTTTACAATTTTTACAAGTAAAATTTCCCGGCGGTCCCGTTTAGCGGTTTCGGGCGCAATCGCGGAAAGGATCTCCTTGCGGGGCTAGGGGCAGCGCCCCTACCCGCGATCTAACCATCGCGAGGGTTCCTTTGCGATCCAACAGCGCCCAAACTCGCTGTCCCAAAACGATTTGGGTCGAGACATTGCCGTTTCGGAAAAATCTTCCCGGCATGTTCGTTTTTAGCGATTTCGGGTGCAATCGCGGAGCAAATCCCCTTGCGGGGTTAGGGGCAGTACCCCTACCCACGATCTAACCATCGTGAGTTGCTCCTTTGTGATCTAATGGCACCCAAGCCCGCTGTCCCAAACGGATTTGGGGCAAAACGAAGCCGTTTAAGGAAAAACTTCCCGGTAGCCGAAGCCTACAAGTGCCGAGATACTTGTGCTTCGCTTCTACGGAAAAATTACCCATAAAAACATAAAAAACTAATTTTTTACAGAAAATCACAGAAGGTTTAGTTTTCATAAAACCAAAATGATACCACTGTTGGGTTTTTCGGGCCGCGAAAATCGCTTTTCGCGTCGCGGAAACCCCGAATCACCCAAAGCCGTAGATCCGTGCAAGGAAAATTTACGAAAAACTTACGAGTACGAGTTTACTATCTAGATCTACACTTAGATCTACATGTTTAGAAATTTACCCTTGTAGCGAAGCCCTTTGCGCTCCCGCTCGTCCAAACGGTGTCGGATCTCGAGAGTGTCAAAATAGACACTCCTCTAGAAGTATCCACACAAACTAATTAGGTGGAGAGAAACTAAACAAAGGTGTGCTAGCACCCTTGATCAGCCACGGCAAGAAGAGGAGAGGGAGAGCTTGAGAGGAAGAAGATGCAATAAATCATCACTTGAATGAAAATGAATCCATATTCATTCAAATTGTGGCCGGCCACATTTCACAAATGTAACCCCCTCATTAATGCATTAAGTTGTCATCAAAGAGGGAATGTAACCTCCATGAGGTGAGACTCACTAGTAACTCCCTTGAGGTGGCAACCATGATGATGTGGTGCATCATCATTGGTCCACATCAATGCCAACTCACCAATGAGGTGGCATAAAGTCAAGTCAAACTTGACTTTTAATCTTCCTCTCAAGTCAAGTTAAACTTGACCAAATCTCGTCCATGGTTGATCTAATCTAATCATTTGATTCAAGCCAACTTAATATAATGAATCTAATTCATTAAATTAAGTTGATTTAATGAGTCATAATCTAAATTAGACTCATTGAATACATGAATCAACTTGAGTCCAACTCAAGTTAGCCCAATTAGGATTACTCTTAATCCAATTTGATTCATCAAATGAATCTAATCCTCTTGGTTCATCATATGAACCTAATCTCCATCTAATTGTCCTAAGTGTGTGACCCTATAGGTTCTTGTAACGTTGGCAATGCCCTAAACCCATTTAGGAGCATAAGTAATGAGCGGTATCTAGCAACACATCATTACTACCCAAGTTACAAGAATGTTGAGATCCGACATCACCTTGTGACTACTAATTGTGACTCTTCACAATATATGACAAGTGTCCTTCTATCCTAGACATCTAGATTGATCAAAGTGAGGCATAGACCGTGTCATCCTCTGACCAATCTAAATCTTGAACTCCATGTAGACTCACTAAATCAAATGAGCTCAATATCCTATATTGACTCATTTGGGCATGGCCATGCACTTCGTGGTCTCACTCTATCAAGAATACTGATGTCACTCCCGTCATATAGGAGGGATAGATCCCATCTACATCACTCACATCCCTCCGCATAATTTGTTACATACCCAGTAATCGCCTTTATAGTCCACCCAGTTACGGGTGACGTTTGACGAAACTAAAGTACATAACTCCTTATGTAGGGATCTATGGTGACTTCAGGTCTAAGGACTAGTAGTCATACTAATAGCCACATGAGAAAGTATATGACACTCATATAACGATCCATGATACTTTCTCATGGCGGGTCATTCAGTATACATTCTCTAATGTATACCCATGTGTCAACTTGATATCTCTATATCCATGACTTGTGAGATCAAGTCATCGAGTTGACCTACATGATAGTCTTATTGCATTAACATTGTCCCTGAATGTTAATACTCGACTAGGAATGATTAAGAGTAGTGTTCCCTATATCATCTCACTATCGGTTCAACTAACCGATTGATATAGGTGAGAACCATCTACTCAAGGACATTATTATACTTAGTTTATTTGACACAAATACAAGTAAGTATAATAACCAAAATCCAAATGCCTTTATTTATATAGAATATGATACAATAAGTCCAAACTACAATCATCTAATGATTGGCTCTAGGGCTCTAGCTAACACTTCTCATCCATCGGTGTACTCTTCTGCGACATCTCGTCCCTCAGAAACACCGAGCCCATCGGCTCTCTCCCGTGTCGTCCTTCTCGCTAGCCGTGTCTTCCGTTCGACTTCCTGTTCTCCTAAACTCTTGCACACTTAGATACAGGGATCAAAAACCAACAGAACCTAACTTAACTTATTTGATCACATCAAAACAATCTTGGAGTTCCAACAGACTATAGAAGAAGTCCTACCTCACCCAGACTGGATAATTGCAATGCTAGAGGAACTAGCTCAATTTGAAAGAAACCAAGTCTGGGAACTTGTACCTAAACCCACAAGTAAATCCATAATTGACACTAAGTGGGTATTTGGAAACAAACTAGATGATAAAGGTGAAATAGTAAGAAACAAGGCTAGACTAGTAGCAAAGGGATTCAGCCAAATAGAAGGGTTAGATTATGATGAAACCTATACACATGTGGCTAGACTTGAATCCATTAGGATGCTGCTTGCCTATGCAGTATATAAGGGATTCAAGTTATACCAAATGGATGTAAAATCTGTATTTCTAAATGGGTTCATCAAAGAAGAAGCTTATGTAAATCAACCCCAGGTTTTGAGGATTTAGACCACTCAAATCATGTCTTTATATTAAAAAAAAGGCTTTATATGGACTAAAACAAGCACCTAGGGCCTGGTATGAACGACTGTCAACCTACGTAATATCCAAGGGTTTAACCAAGGTCAAATAGATCAAACATTATTTGTTAAAAACTTAGAAAAAGATATTTTTATAGCTCAAATTTATGTAGATGACTTAATTTTGACACAACTAATACTAAATTTTTAAAAGAATTTACTAAATTAATGGAAAATGAATTTGAAATGAGCCTAGTAGGAGAACTTAATGTTTTCTTAGGTTTACAAATAAAACAAATAAAAGAAGGAATTTATATTTTTTAAACCAAATATGCTAAGGAATTAATTAAAAAGTTTGGAATGGAAAATTCCAAAAACATAAATACTCCTATGATAACTAATGCCAAAATTGATTCTGACCTAGAAGGAAAATCAGTGGACTTAAAATATTATAGAAGTGCAATAGGAAGTCTATTGTACCTAACTATAAGTCAACCTGATATTTTATTTGCAGTAGGTATGTGTGCTAGGTGTTGGAACCCCAATGTTATTTTGATGTGATCAACAAGTTAAGTTAGGTCCTGTGGTGTTTTAACCTTGTATCTAAGTGTGCAGGAGCTTAGGAGCATAGGGGGTTGAGCAAAAGACGTAGCTAGCGAGAAGGACGGCATGGGAGAGAGCCGACGGGCTCAGTGCGTCCGAGGGACGAGGTGCTGCGGAAGAGTACGCGGGCGGACGAGAAGGAGGCGCGTGGCGTTTTCGAGGGACGAGAAGCTGGAGCGGAAGGTTGCTCGAGAAGATCAGAAGTTGGGTTCGGGTGAGATCTGTTCCGGATGGCCGATATCACTCAAGTAAGTGGAGCCGAAGCGGAAGACCCTGACCGAGGCGAGCAGCACCGGAGCAGAAGGCCCGAACCAAAAGTCAACTTGGCTGACTTTAGTGGTCCGGGCGCCCAGAACTGGATTTTGATCGGATCACGGTCAAACACAATCCGTTGCGAAGGGGATAAAATTTTATCCCCTTCCCAAGTGCCTGGAACCATCCAAGTGCCCCGACTAAGGCTATAAATACAGCTTTGGTCCAGAAGCTTTTCATTCATTCAAGAATTAGCAATACAACACTTGTGCGCTTCCATTTCTAGTTTAGCTTCTCATTTCTTATACGCCATTGCTGTAAAAGGCTTCTCCGCCTAAAGGAGATACTAGTACGATTCACTTCTTGGATTAACAACCTCCCCGATTGTAACCAAGTAAACTCCTGTGCATCTTCCTTTTAGTTTATTGCTTTTAATTATATGCAAGTGTTACTTTAAAAAGTCCGAGAAGGGTTGTGTTTTGATTTTGTGCAGGGCTATTCAACCCCCCTTCTAGCTGGCCCAACGTGGTCCAACACTAGGTACCAATCTTGTGTAAAAGAATCACACTTAACTAATGTAAAAAAGAATACTTAGATACATTAAGGGAACCCTAGGTGTAGGATTTTGGTACCTTAGGACTAGCACATTTGACTTAGTTGGGTACTTTGACTCAGACTATGCTGGGTGTAAATTAGATAGAAAAAGTACAAGTGGAAGCTGTCAATTTCTAGGTTAGTTCCTAGTAAGCTGGTCAAGTAGAAAGTAATACTGTGTTGCTTTATCCACTACTGAAGCAGAGCACAAAGCAATGGGAGAATGTGCATGTCAATTACTATGGATGATGTACACTTTAAAAGATTATCAATTAGAATATAAAAATATAAAAATTTTAATTGATAATTTAAATTCAATAAACTTAAATAAACATCCAATACATCACTCAAGGACTAAACGCATAGAAATCAAACATCACTTTATAAGGGATCACGTAGCTAAGGGTGATATTGTACTTGACTGTAATGCCCGAAAATTCTCAAAACTATTTTAGGATTATTCTATGATTTTTATGGAATTATTAGATATTTTTCTGGAATTTTTAGAGTATCGTAAGTAGCAAAAATGAATAGAAAAGTAAAATGGATTAAGCGGGAATCGAACCCGGGACCTCTCGGGTCCACTAAACCTTTAGTTAGCCTTAGTAACCGGTGAACCCAGCAGGGCCGTGCTGAGAGAAAGGAGAATCAAATATATTTATAATTGAGTTGGGCCAAAATACCCACTTAATATAAATAGGAAAACATAAGTTGGTTTGGGTTTATTCTTTGGTTCGGCAAAAACCTTCTCCACCGAGACCTCACGCCGCCCCTCTCCTCCCTCTTCCTCTCGGCGCCCGAACAAACCACAAGGAGACCTAGGGTTCTCTCCCTAGGGCCCCAAGGACACCTTCCGGCGACAACTCCGGCACGAGGACGCACTCCTTCGTGAGAGGAACGCATAAACGCGGGAAGTTTGTCGAAGGGGTCACCTCCACCGGAATTTCAGCGATTAAAATCGTAAGAAACTTCATATACGAGGTAAGAAACCCCTCACCTGCAGTATAAGTAGCTCTGTTTGGGTTTTCTACGCATTAGTTTAACTTTATGCAGATTTTTATCGACGCATAGCGTGAAATTGACCCTCCTCGCTGGCTTAGGGATTTAGTGAGCACTTCTAGATGGGTCGGACACGTAATCCCTCTTCAGTGGGGGTTTCTAGACGTTGTCGGGTGCCTAGAAGTGGTCTCCCTAATAGAGAGGAGAGTTGGGGCACACTAGGTGTTCGATAAAATAGCTAGTTAAGTTAAAATACAAATTAGGCATTTTAATAGCTCAGTTAAATGCGTTAGAAGCATTTAAATCAATAAATCAGTTTATTTTAGCTTATATGGGACCACGGTCCAATGGGTGGGCTCCCACAGTCGCCTCTAGGTTCAGATAACCTAGAAACAGTAAGTTAAAACAGTTAGCTATATTCAGTATTTTATTTTCAGTGGCACTGTACTGGATCAGATATCCATTGGGTTGGACTCCCACAGTTGTCCCTAGGTTTAGATAACCTAGTTAACCCTACTAAATTCGGTACTTACAAACCCGGGTCTAGTTAGGGATGCGTGCACAGCAAGTACAGTTGCCGGGCCCAAACAGCATGATTATGTATTTTCACTTATTATGAAGTAGTTTTCAAAGCTCAAATTAGTTATGTTAGTTGAGTTGGAATTCAGTATCAGTTTAGCTACAGTTTAGCTTACTATATGTTCAGTTCAGTTATTTTTATTGATTCATATGATTAGTTGTCATGCCATGTTCAGTATGCATGTTCAGTTATTTCAGTTTATGCTTGCAACCATAGTATGTCATGCCAGTACATGTTTTCAAATAGCATTCTTTAAAAGCATGTTTGCATCGTTGCATGTTTTAGTGAGGTAGTTGGTTTCTTACTAAGCTTTAAGCTTACAGATTCTATTTTCCTTATACTGCAGATAAAGGTAAGGGAAAAATGGACTAGCAGAGGAAGCTGGAGGCCAATGCAGAGATGGTGTGTGTGGCAGGAACTGGAATAAAAGATTCTTAGGGGACTTAGCGAGTTTAAACCGTAGAACTCTTCAGTGTTTACTTTCATGCACGTTTAGTTGTGTAATGCTATGAATTAGTGAACTATGAATCATGTCAAGTTTAGAATACTAGTTTTATGTTATTAGAATGTTTCTCATGTGGTGTATAACTCATATGTGAGATTTTGGCACGCCCAAGTGCTGAAATCAGAGTTTCAGACTGAAATCAGAGTTTCAGGCTGAAATCAGAACTCTGATCGGTCTACAGACCGATCAGAGAGGGGGTTGTGCCGTTGGATCGGTCAGCTGACCGATCCAGCGCGAACAGAGAGTTAGCCTCTGTTATGGATCGGTCAGCCGACCGATCCATTATGCGAACAGAGAGCACAGACGCTCATTGATCGGTCAGCCGACCGATCGGTCTACCGACCGATCAGTGTGCCCCTGGATCGGTCGGTAGACCGATCCAGCCGCATACAGAGGCGAGGGAGCATATGGGTCGGTCTGCCGACCAATCCAGAGAGTTTTTTTGTGCCAGTGACAAGCTGGATCGATCACGGGATCGATCCGATAGGCCAATAGATCTATGGATCGATTGAAATGCCTGATTTCAGCTAGCAGGCCATCCGAGAGGCATAGATTAACTTCCCTAACATGTGTACAACTCCTAGGTACACCTAGAATATTAAGTTCAGTTACAGTAATCAGTTTAGTAAAATTTTAATAAATCCAGATTTTTCGCAATAGTAATTTTGCACAGCATTACGTAACGATCGGCCTCGCAGCCTAGTCAGTAGGAGGCGGAGCGTATCAGAGTGGTATTAGAGCAGTGTTCCATACTTCCTACACACACATCAGTATTGAACCTGCAGCTTCCAAGTAAGAATACCTCTACTTTATTTATGTATCTTGCTTTCTTGTTATAGCTCATGTTTATAGATATCTGATGCATGTTAGTATGTGATAGTATATAACATGATAGCAATAGTTATACAATTATAATTGTATTAGTTATGCATGTCCTGTCCTCCATGTCTTTAGAAATGGCACGAGGACGCCCAGCTAGAAGGACACCAGCTACTGAGCCACAGCGTTAGTGGCTCAGTTACAGCAGCAGCTAGCTGAACAGCAACAGGAGATAGCCACCCTTAGGGCTAATAAGTAGAATACCCCCATAGTCACCCCGGAACCAAATCTGACGACTCCAGTGGTCTTAGAGGTTCCACCAGTCCAGCCTACGACACCAGTAGCCCCAGCAGCAGTAGAGGCAAAGAGAGAAGCCTATTTGATCCAGTGGCAGAAAGTCAAGCCCGAGAACTTCTCAGGCACCAGTGAACCATGGGATGCTCAGGCATGGTTCAAAACACTGGAGAGTACGATGGAGCTTCTGGACTTGCCAGAACATGAGAAGGTGAAGTGCGTCTCCTTCTGTCTGACAGGAGATGCACGTATGTGGTGGGAGAGAATCAGAGCGAAGCGCTCAGTAAATCAGATGACATGGGCAGACTTCGAGAAAGAATTCTTTGAGGAGTTCTTTCACATGCGGGTTACAAACCGCCACTACGACGAGTTCACTGAGTTTCGTCAGGGCAACCTTTCAGTTGAGTAAGCCGTGAAGAAATTCAACAGGTTGGCTCGTCTATGCCCAGAGCTAGTCAGCACAGAGAAGGAACGAATCTGGTTGATGCTCAAGATGCTGAGGCCAGAGATAGCAGTGAACGTGGCTGGTGGCATACATAGGCCATAAACCACAGAGGAGTTAGTGAGCAGTGCCCTGACCACAGAGCATTACCAGAACAGCATAAAGCAGCAGAAGCAAGTCTCCTCAGAGTCCAAAGGCCAAGGAAACCCTCACACTCAAAAACAGCAAGGCTACAGCTCTAACTGGAAAGGGAACTCCAACAGCAAGCACAAATCAGGGAGTGACCCAAAAGGAGGACCATCTAGCAAGCGACCCAGTTATCCAAAGTGTGCTACTTGTGGGAAATTCCACCCAGGGGTTTGTCGCAAGGGCACACGAGGATGCTTTAAATGTGGACAAGAAGGGAACATGGCCAAGCAGTGCCCGAACAAGACCGGTCTTCCTCAGCCACAGCAGATTCAGTATGCAGGCCAGCCAGCTCAGTTATATCAGATGCAGGCCGCTCTAGAAGGTCCACTTATCAGCCATGGAAGATTAGAAGCCCCTCCAGCTATGGCGAATGCGAGGATCTACTCACTCACCAGAGAGGACGTAGCCAATGCCTCGACAGTTGTCACAGGTCAGATTAGCATTTTACAAAGATAGTACTGCTCTATTGACATCGGGCAACCCATTCATATATAGCCGGATGTTCTCCGAAAAATTAAAAATACCCTCGGAGGTACTCGGTGGTCGCTTTTGACAGACTACCTTCGTGAGAGATCATGGCATCCACGACCGGCTCAGCAAAGGCTTGGTCATTATAGCGCATGAGAGCTCTTTTGTGATCTGATAGTGCTAGAGATGACCGACTATGACGTTATCTTTGGAATGGACTTTCTGATCAGATACGGCGCTTCTATAGAGTGTCGTAAACAGAAAGTCGTATTCCAACCTGTAGCAGAAGCACAGTTCGAGTTCGTCGGAGAACCGAAGAGAAAGGCCAAGAGGTTTCTCTCAGCTATGAAGGCACAGAGAATAATGGATTCAGGGTGTACGGGATTTTTAGCACACATAGTCAGTACCAGTCAGGATAAGGACCCACAGCTAGCAGAGGTCCGAGTCGTATGTGACTACCCAGTAGTCTTCCCTGGAGAGTTACCAGGACTAGCACCAGACAGGGAGATTGAATTTGAAATAGAGCTCATTCCCGGTACCAACCCTATTTCCAAAGCACCCTACCGCATGGCTCCAGCAGAACTGAAGGAACTTCATGAGCAATTACAGGAGCTACTTGACAAAGGCTTCATACGCCCTAGTCACTCACCATGAGGAGCGCCAGTATTGTTCGTGAAGAAGAAGGACGGGAGCATGCGCCTGTGTATAGATTACAGAGCATTGAACCAAGTTACCATCAAGAACAGGTATCCTCTTCCCAGAATTGATGACCTGTTCGATCAGCTAAAGGGAGCAGCAGTGTTCTCTAAGATAGACCTTAGATCAGGTTATCATCAGGTGAAGGTTAAGGAAGGGGATATACCCAAGACAGCATTCAGGACCAGATACGGACACTATGAGTTCGTAGTCATGCCCTTCGGCGTGACAAATTCTCCAGCTACTTTCATGGACCTCATGAACAGGATATTCAGGGAATATTTAGATAAGTTCGTTATCGTGTTCATCGATGACATTCTTATTTATTCCAGAACTCAGGAAGAACACGCAGAGCACCTGAAGATAGTACTACCCTTCAACAGAATCAACTATACGCCAAGTTCACGAAATGTGAATTTTGGCTAGATCGTGTCCTTCCCGGGTCACATCATCTCAAAGGATGGTATTATGGTAGATCCCAACAAGATAGAGTAAGTAACTGGAAGAGACCTAAGAACGCCAACGAAATCATTTCTAGGATTAGCAGGATATTACATAAAGTTTGTAGAGGACTTCTCCAGATAGCCTCCCACCGATGCCTCTTACCAGAAGAGCAGGAAATTTCAAGGATGAGGACGTGAGAACAACAATGAGCTAAAAGGAGATTGACCTGCTCCCATTTTGGCTCTACTAGACAACCACCAGCTTTGACATCTATAGTGATGCCTCTAAGTTGGGACTAGGAGCAAGATTGATGCAAAATGGCAAGGTGATTGCCTATGCCTCCAGACAACTCAAGGATTATGAGAAGAATTACCCTACTCATGACCTTGAGCTTGCAGCAGTAGTGTTCGCTCTCAAAATTTGGAGACATTACTTATATGGAGCTCAGTGCAGAGTTTATACATATCATCAAAGTTTGAAGTATTTCTTCACTCACATTGACCTGAATATGCGACAGCGCATATGTCTTGACCTGGTCAAAGACTACGAAATAGATATCCTCTACCATCCAAGGAAAGCCAATAAGGTGGCCGACGACTTACAGAAAATCCAGGCTACCTTATTATCTCTTACAGCCATGTCACCGCCCCTACGGAGAGATCGTAGATTTCGGTCTTGAACTCATCGTTAGACGACTCTCTACTATGACCTTAGAGTCTACCTTGCTTGGTGATGTTTAGTCAGCTGACCCTGAAATTCGGAAAATCAAGCAAGGGCTAGCGGAATCAAGTAGAGAATTCAGAGTGTCCGATAGCGGGTGTTGTATTTTGGTGATGGACTCTGTCCGGATCGGAGGAGCTACGGAGACTGATTTTAGATGAGGCTCACAAGACTTCCTATGCGATGCATCCAGGTTCCACAAAATGTACCAAGACCAAGAACCATTTTTGGTGGCCCGGATGAAGCGAGACATCGCCAGATATGTTAGCATCCGCCTCACCGCCGAGGGTCAAGGCGTAACATCGACTAGGAGGAGTTCGGCTATACAGATTCCGAATGGAAGTGGGAGGTTATCTCTATGGATTTCATAGTGGACGCCCGTAACCACGAATGGTTTTGACGCCATCCGGGTAATAGTCGACAGGTTTAAATCACCCACTTCTTAGCTATCAAGATATCCTACTTCATGGAGAAGCTAGCTCAGTTGTATCTTCAGGAGATCGTCCGACTACATGGAGTCCCACGAACCATCATTTCGCATAGACAGCAGATTCACATCACACTTCCGGGAGTGTGTACAGTTAGTTGGGCACTAAGTTAAAGTTCAAGACAAGATTCCATCCCTGGATGATGGTCGACGGAGCGAGTAAATCGTGCTCAAGATATGCTCCGGCAGCCCTAGACTTCAAGGAAGTTGGTGCAAATATCCGAGCTTAGCGAATTTGCATACAACAACAGCCATCGTGCCACTATCGGCATGGCACCCACGAGGCTCTCTATGGGCGGAGGTGTAGATCTCCAATCTGCTGGTATAAGAGTGGTGAACAGAAAGAACTAGAACTTCAGACAGATCTAGTAGCAGATACCACAGCAGCTATACAGCAGATCCGCCAGAAAAGCTATGCTGATACACGCGCAGACCCTTAGAGTTTTCATCGGGATACATCGTTCCTCATAGTAGCTCCCATGAAGGGAGTGATGCGTTTTGGGAAGAAGGGCAAACTTAGTCCCGGATATGTGGGACCATATCAGCGGAAGAGTGGGCAAGGTAGCATATGAGCTAGAGCTACCCCAGAAATGTCACCGTCCACAACGATTTCATGTCTCTATGTCAAGAAGCATACCCCGATGCCACCAGTGATCGAGCCCCCGGTACAAATCAAGACCTCAGCTATGATAGTCAGATATTCGGATAATAGACCGAGCAACTAAGAATTGCGGAACAAGGAAGTACCCTTAGTCAAAGTCATTTGGCACACAGAAGAGGCAACTTGGGAGATGGAAGCTAGTAGAAGTACCCAGAATTATTCTAAGTTCGAGGATGAACTTTTTATAAGGTATGGGGGATTGTAACGCCCGAAAATTCTCAAAACTATTTTAGGAATATTCTATGATTTTTATGGAATTATTAGATATTTTTCTGGAATTTTTAGAGTATCGGAAGTAGCAAAAATGAATAGAAAAGTAAAATGGGTTAAGCGGGAATCGAACCCGGGACCTCTCGGGTCCACTAAACCTTTAGTTAGCCTTAGTAACCGGTGAACCCAGCAGGGCTGTGCTGAGAGAAAGGAGAATCAAATATATTTATAATTGAGTTGAGCCAAAATACCCACTTAATATAAATAGGAAAACATAAGTTGGTTTGGGTTTATTCTTTGGTTCGGCAAAAACCTTCTCCACCGAGACCTCACGCCGCCCCTCTCCTCCCTCTTCCTCTCGGCGCCCGAACAAACCACAAGGAGACCTAGGGTTCTCTCCCTAGGGCCCCAAGGACACCTTCCGGCGACAACTCCGGCACGAGGACGCACTCCTTCGCGAGAGGAACGCATAAACGCGGGAAGTTTGTCGAAGGGGTCACCTCCACCGAAATTTTAGCGATTAAAATCGTAAGAAACTTCATATACGAGGTAAGAAACCCCTCACCTGCAGTATAAGTAGCTCCGTTTGGGTTTTCTACGCATTAGTTTAACTATATGCAGATTTTTATCGACGCATAGCGTGAAATTGACCCTCCTCGCAGGTTTAGGGATTTAGTGAGCACTTCTAGATGGGCCGGACACGTAATCCCTCTTCAGTGGGGGTTTCTAGACGTTGTCGGATGCCTAGAAGTGGTCTCCCTAATAGAGAGGAGAGTTGGGGCACACTAGGTGTTCGATAAAATAACTAGTTAAGTTAAAATGCAAATTAGGCATTTTAATAGCTCAGTTAAATGCGTTAGAAGCATTTAAATCAGTAAATCAGTTTATTTTAGCTTATATGGGACCACGGTCCAATGGGTGGGCTCCCACAGTCGCCTCTAGGTTCAGATAACCTAGAAACATCAAGTTAAAACAGTTAGCTATATTCAGTATTTTATTTT
Organism: Zingiber officinale; assembly: GCF_018446385.1. NCBI lineage: Eukaryota > Viridiplantae > Streptophyta > Magnoliopsida > Zingiberales > Zingiberaceae > Zingiber > Zingiber officinale. The sequence continues at coordinate 115,321,494 of NC_055987.1, forward strand.
CAGTGGCACTGTACTGGATCAGATATCCATTGGGTTGGACTCCCACAATCGTCCCTAGGTTTAGATAACCTAGTTAATCCTACTAAATTCGGTACTTGTAAACCCGGGTCTAGTTAGGGATGCGCGCACAGCAAGTACAGTTGCCGGGCCCAAACAACATGATTATGTATTTTCACTTATTATGAAGTAGTTTTCAAAGCTCAAATTAGTTATGTTAGTTGAGTTGGAATTCAGTATCAGTTTAGCTTACTATATGTTCAGTTCAGTTATCTTTATTGATTCATATGATTAGTTGCCATGCCATGTTCAGTATGCATGTTCAGTTATTTCAGTTTATGCTTGCAACCATAGTATGCTATGCCAGTACATGTTTTCAAATAGCATTCTTTAAAAGCATGTTTGCATCGTTGCATGTTTTAGTGAGGTAGTTGGTTTCTTACTAAGCTTTAAGCTTACAGATTCTATTTTCCTTATACTGCAGATAAAGGTAAGGGAAAAATGGACTAGCAGAGGAAGCTGGAGGCCAATGCAGAGATGGTGTGTGTGGCAGGAACTGGAATAAAAGATTCTTAGGGGACTTAGCGAGTTTAAACCGTAGAACTCTTCAGTGTTTACTTTCATGCACGTTTAGTTGTGTAATGCTATGAATTAGTGAACTATGAATCATGTCAAGTTTAGAATACTAGTTTTATGTCATTAGAATGTTTCTCATGTGGTGTATAACTCATATGTGAGATTTTGGCAAGCCCAAGTGCTGAAATCAGAGTTTCAGGCTGAAATCAGAACTCTGATCGGTCTACAGACCGATCAGAGAGGGGGTTGTGCCGCTAGATCGGTCAGCTGACCGATCCATGCACGAACAGAGAGTTAGCCTCTGTTATGGATCAGTCAGCCGACCAATCCATTGTGCGAACAGAGAGCACAGACGCTCACTGATCGGTCAGCCGACCGATCAGTGACCGATCAGTGTGCCCCTGGATCGGTCGGTAGACCGATCCAGCCGCATACAGAGGCGAGGGAGCATATGGGTCGGTCTGCCGGCCAATCCAGAGAGTTTTTTTGTGCCAGTGACAAGCTGGATCGATCACGGGATCGATCTGACAGGCCAATCGATCTATGGATCGATTGAAATGCCTGATTTCAGCTAGCAGGCCATCCGAGAGGCATAGATTAACTTCCCTAGCATGTGTACAACTCCTAGGTACACCTAGAATATTAAGTTCAGTTACAGTAATCAGTTTAGTAAAATTTTAATAAATCCAGATTTTCCGCAATAGTAATTTAGCACAGCATTACGTAACGATCGGCCTCGCAGCCTAGTCAGTAGGAGGCGGGGCGTTACATTGACTATGTTGAGTCTAAGTCAAACTTAGCTGACATTTTTACAAAACCCTTACCTGAACTTGAGTTCAGTACACTTAGAAGACAATTAGGTATGTGCTTAGTAGAATGAATTCTAAACATTCAAAATCATGTTGTTTATGATTTTTTTTTTTTGGCTTTAAAATTCTAAGAAAAATTAGTTTTTAAATTTCCTAATTTTACTAGTATTTTCAAAAAAAAATTGAACTTAGCCTAGGTATCTACCCCTAGAAAGCATGTACCCATAGGTTTCGACCACAACATCTCATAAGCACATTAGGAATACCTTTATTGTGTATGACAAACACTTAGAATGGTGTAAGATGTATAGGGTACTACCTAGACTTCAGAATGTTTATATCTGCACATCAATATAAGTTTGGACAATAAATACCAAGTTAAATTGATCAAATTAAGTTATCCATTTTAGTAAAATTAACTGGAACACTTACTTAACTTGACTAACTAAGTGAAAACTACCACCTCATGGTAAATAGCTAGTGGCTAAATGTTAGACATTTGTTTAAGAAAAGTAAATGTTTGTTTTTTAAGATTTTATTACTTTAAACACTCATGCTTGGACTCTAGGACCCTAAACTTAAAACATTTAATTTTGGCACTAATCAAGAGAGAGTGACAAGAGTTAAGACATTAAGTTAAATATTTTCTCACAGTTAAAAGATTTTTTCCACTTTTCAAAATCTCAAATATCCTTTAAATTTTTTAAAGTCTTGCAAAAGCTAAGTGTTTAGTTAAAAAAAATTTTATCTTTCAAAAGCTAAGTGGTTAGTTAAATTTTTTGAAAATCTTTCAAAAGTTAAGTGTTTAGTTAAATTTTTATTTAAAATCTTTCAAAATCTAAGTGTTTAATGTTTAACTATCTTTGAAAAGAAACTTTAAATGTTTGAAAAAGTATTTAATTTTTTTTTAAATCTTAAAAAGCTTTTCTAAAGTTAAGTATTTAGTAAAATTTTTAAAAAAATTTCTTAAGAATTTTTTCTAAAACTAAGTATTTAAATTTTCTTAAAACATCTTTCAAAAGTTAAGTATTTAAATGTTTCAGAAGCTAAGTATTCAATTTTTTAAGAAAATCTTTCAAAATCTAACTAAAGGCTTTTATCAAAATCTTTCTAAAAGATAATTAAACTATTTAAGCCTTAAAGATCTTAAAAGTTTTCTTCGCTAAAAACTTGACTAAGTGTTTTAAATTCCTCTCAAAACTAAAATTGTTTATTTAACGGGGGCTTAGTGATGTAATTATGACAACGAGTAGAAGTTTTTTTTACTATCTTTACAAATCAATTTTTTTTTCTCTCTAACTTAGTATCTTTTTGATGTATATCAAAGGAGGAGAGAAAGGTTAAAGTTAAGTTAAATATATAACCTTTGATTAAGGGGGAGAATAAGGGATTTTTTTTTTGTCAAATTATTTTACTTATGCATAAGTTCTTTTGATGCTTAAGTTCTATACTTTATTATTATGTTTTACTTAACTTTGAACTAGGTTGCCATAATAAAAAAAGGAGAGATTGTTGGTGCAGGGAGCATCAGACGATCGAACCTAAACTTGTTGGATCGTGCGTGCTAGAAGGGGGGGGGGAGTGAATAGCGCTCGTGGCTAATTCGTTCATTTTAAAACAATCAAGTAAAAACACAATGAAATAATGAAAAGACAGAGACAAGAGAAAGCACACCAAGATTTACTTGGTTCGGAACATGTGATGACTTCTACTCCAAGGCCTGTACGTGAGAGTGCTTTTGATGGCCAATCACTAATTAATCGAAGGTTATAACAAGATTTACAGTTGAAGTACAAGTAACTTTGAAATACAATAATATCGACGACTTGGAGAGTTGAATCCTTAGCACAATCGTCGTCGGAGTAGCTTTCGAGCGTCGAGGAGGCATTTTCTGAGCAGCTCAAAGAAGCGAAACTTGTTCAGAATGTTGTTATTAAGCTCCTGGTTGAAGGCTACTTTTATATACTATTTCAGGCACCTGGAACCACTCCGGGCGCCTGGACCACGTGGTTCGGCCAATCGATGCGTGTCACATCAGTTTGCAGATAATTTTTGGGTTTCGGGCTCCCGGGCCAGCTTTTTCTAGCCCCTTATTTTTTTATAAAATAAAGTTAGTCTAAGCAAAAAATAATATATATAATATGAAATTTGACAGCCTTTGACTGTCCGGCTTTGATTTTGAGTTTCGTTGAAACTCTAGGTCGAACCGACGTCTACTATTCCCTCTTCGAGGAGTGCATCCTCACCTACTCCTTTCAGGAGAAGTTATCTATTATCAGACCGGTCCTCCAGACCGACTGGACTTTTGCTCAGCACCCGATGCTTCCGGTCTTCATGCTGGACGTCCGCTCCATGACCCGTCCAGACTTCCACCTGGTCTGCGACCACCAGAATTTCAACCTAGAGTCCCTAACTTTAGGATTTTGCCCGAAGTGCTCGACCCGTCAAGACTTTCCGCCTAGGGTTACCGCCCCCTAGGATTTTTCACCTGCCTAACCGCAGCTAGGACTTTTCATCACCTAGGATTACCACCCCCTAGGACCTAGGGTTACTACCCCCTAGGGGTTTCCACCTGCCTAGAATCCACTAGAACTTTTGCTTAAGAACACTTAGGACTTTTTTGCAGGCTCAATCAACCTTATTAGACAACAAGACATCTTAACTTTTGAATCATTTTCCATTATCAAAACACAGGTTTGATCGTCTGGTGTTTCCTGCACCATCAAAGTTTTGATTATGGCAAAGGATCCAAAGTTAAGGTTACTTGTTGTTTAAAAAGTGTGAATGAGCTTGCAAGAAAGTCTAAGTGTTCTTAGTCAAAAGTCTTAATGGATTCTAGGCAGGTGGAAAGTCCTAACTGCGGTTAGGCAAGGCGAAGTCTTGGCGGGTCGAGCACTTTGGGCGAAATCTTAGAGTCGGGGACTCTAGGTGAAAATCCTGGTGGTCGCGGACCAGGTGGAAGTCTGGACGAGCCATTGAGCGAACGTTCAGCATGAATACCTGAAGTCTCGGATGCTGAACAAAAGTTCAGACGATCTGGATGACCGGTCTGGCAAAAGGTAAACTCTCCTGAGAGGAGTAGGTGAGGATACGTTCCCCCGAGGAGGGAACAGTAGGCGTCGGTTCGACCTAGAATTTTAGCGAAACTCAAAGTCAGAACCGGACATTCATAGACTATCAAATTCATATTTTATATATATTTTATACTACCTGGACTAACTTTGTTTTACAAGAAATTAAGTGTTGAAAAAATTTGGTTCGGGCGCCTAAAGCTGGTTCGAGCACTCGGACCAGGCTCGCCCCGGATGGGCCTGGGGCGCCCAGGCGGTCCGGGCGTCCGAACTTGAATAAGTCATCCACAAGCTGACATGGAGCGTGTTGATTGGCTAGAACACATGGTCCAGGCGCCCAAAGGGGTTCCAGGTGCTCGGAACCACCTATATAAGCAGCATTCGACCGGGAGCTTGATAACGACATTCAAAACAACTTTGATTCGCGATTGCTTTCTTGCATGCTACTCCAAAGATGTTCCTGAGACTCCACGACACGACTCTAACGACCGAGTGACGCTGCTCCGACGATCGAGTAACACAACTCCGACGACTGAGTGACATAACTCCAACAACTGAAAGCACAACTTTTCAGATCCCCAGAAGTTGTTGGTATACTTTTAATTACAACACTTAAATTATATATCTATTATACTCTCGTCTTTGTAAAGATTTGTCGAACTGATAGTGAATTGCCCATGAAAGTGATCAACGATCGTAGGTCTTGGAGTAGGAGTCGTCACAGACTTCGAACCAAGTAAAAATAAATTGTGTTAGCTTTGTTTGTTTTTCTTTCTAGTTTTCTTTCTGTTGCATTATCTCCAATCGTGTTTTTTAAAACGAATTGGCCACGAGCACTATTCACCCCCCCCTCTAGCACAATGATCCTACATTTGTCTCAAGAGGCTTATATCACTAAGATGCTACAACACTTCAATATGTCAGATTGTAATATTGTATCCCAAGACTCCTGAAGAAATAGCTGCAATAAATGTAATACCATATGCAAGTTATATTGGTAGTTTGATGTACACTATATTGTGTACTCATCCTGATATAAGCTATGGTGTTGGTTTGGTTAGCCATTTCCAGTTAAACCCAAGATCGAGACACTGAAAAGCGGTGAAGAGGATATTAAAATATCTCAAAAGGACAATAGATTATGTATCTGTTTTCAAAGATCTAAGAAAAGCTTGAGTGACTATATAGATGTAGATTGGGCGGGGGACCTTGATGGTAGAAAATCCACATCTAACTATACCGTCTTGTTAAATTGTGGTGCAATCTCTTGAAATAACGAGAAGTAGGCTTGTGTAGTCTTGTCGACAATGGAAGTTGTGTGGCTTAGTTTGTGTAGCCTATCGATAATGGAAGCCGAGTATGTGGCTTGCGTAGTAGTTGCATAAGAAGTTGTCTGAATGAGAAGATTCCTAAAGCATTTGAATATTACTGAGGACAGTGAGAATTCTGTTACATTGTACTGTAACAATCAAGCTGCTATAGTTTTTTCTAAGGATCCCAAATATCACAGCAATGACAAACATTTAGAAATTAAGTATAATTTTGTAAGGAATGTTGTTGACAAGAAAATGATAATTCTTGAGTATATTCCTATACGTTCTATACTTGCTTGCAGATCATTTTACTAAGCCATTAACTAAAGAGTCATTTCAAGGATATGAGAAGTATTTGTGACTTTGTAAAATGTAACACATTGTAAAATATCATGATCTATTCAGTGTATATGTTTTTGTTACATTTGAATAAAGTCTCGATAAACATGTTGATAGGTTGAGATTGTCCACTCACATGGACATTCATCTCTATTTGTTAAGTATAAGCAGAGGTAAGGTCGTTACTTATGGGACAACTTATATAACTGTGAATAAAGATATACCCATAAGTTAAGGTTGCCTTGATAATTGTGTCAAGATGAGATCATTTATGTAATGATCAGAGTAAATAAATTCACCATTTACTGAATCTGCTTAAGGCTAAATTGAAATTCATATGTTGAATTTAGGATTAGATATTATGTATCTCTAGATTAAAATTTATACGATGTTAAATTTTGAGAAAAACATATGCTCTTTTTAGTAAAGAGAAAAATATCGTAACATGTTATTCATACCAGGTGTGTTATGATGATAATAAGGATAGTAGGAGAATATATCTCTACTTCTCTACTATGTGAAACCCTTGAGATTATAAGTTAATCTCAATCTTACCCTAAATGATTATTTAACTGTCTACTTAAAATTCTTATCGGTGTCTGCTACTTTAGCATGTTTCCTATTGGTTATAGGTTAATTCGGTGTATGGAGCATAACTAGGAAAGCGACTGATTAGAATAAATATATTTGAGCTAAGAAGGAAGATTAAGATAGATTTATATCTTTGATGTTATTCACTAGTCAACTCATTTCTATTATATATAAAAATGATTATGAATATTAAATATAGAACATGCTTTCGACACAATTATCATCGTTAAAATATTCACAAGTGCATTTCAAAATACAAAGTTATCTTGATATATATATAAAATCCAAATTCCACTTAAAAAACAAATCCTACAAATCTAAATTGCGAAAAGGAAGGGGTTCAGCAGGTGGTGCAACGCCATTAATAGCCCTGTTCATGGCTTCCTGGAATAATGCCTCGTTCCAGTCGCAACTCTGCGCCACCAAATGACAATTATATCGATCAGCAGTGTTTTTCTTACAACAAAGAACCTACCAAAAGCTCACTCGTAGAAATGTGCCGTTTACTTCACTGTTAATTGGTCTTATTATATTTATAAATTTGCAGCTTCTTGGAAGGTCCAAACTGGCCTGGAGTATTCCATTACATCAGGCATGCAAGTTGCAGTACTATAATTCATGCATTTGGTTGTTTTTGACATCGACTCGATCGAATTATCAGACGACGCGATTTAGTCAAAAAAATAATAATAATTCAGAGAGGAAAATATAAATAACCAAAGAGAAGGTGCATGGTTGGTTTCCTGGAAACTACTTGCCAATTGCCATGGCTGACCTAATCGTACAACCTTTCTTTAATTAGAAGACCCAGTCCATTTCTTCTACGGTCAACCATTTTTTTTGTGAAATTTAAAAGTGAGGAATTTCTAAACTAGCTAGTTACACGTACCTTAATCTGTAGCTTCAGATTTACTCTGGCAGAGATTCGCATCTTAGGGGAGTATGCACGAGCATCCACTGAAGCTATGCTCACGATCCTCATCCCTCTGAGGCACTCCAGAACACGCAGGATTATATTCACAATGTCGCATTCCACTCTCACTGTGATCTTGATGTGGATTTGCTCCAACTGCGAGCGTGACTCGTCTGAGCCTAATTTCATGACTTCGACTTGGAAATTGCCTTCTGCCATCTCATGATCTAATATTGGTAGATGTGCTTCCAGTTTTCTGTTCTTTTCCTGGAGATCCATAACTTGGGCTCTCAGGGTCTTCAAGTAGTTCCTCGCACTGATCAGCACTGAAGCTTTATCCCTCTGTAAGAACATAAATGCACGTCGAGTGTAAAGATCGGGGAAAAGGAATCGATTAATATTTTACCAGATATTAATTGTACCTTGGAATCCGGAGGAAGAATCATGCTGAGCCTGTGGAAGCTGTCGTTGAGCTTCTCGCGACGTCTCCGTTCCGATATCACATGGTGCAACTGGTTGCTCGTCGCCGGCGCTGGCCATGTGGTCGTCTTCATCCCTTCTACTTGCTCCCGATCACATTTTATTCTTCTCAGGAAGCAGATCGAGCCCTTTATCATCTTTTGCCCGCGCAAACTAATCTCTTTGAGTTCGAGCTTGGGAGCCAAAACAGGATTGTAAGGCCTAAACGCTCGCCTACTTGAATTGTTCTGCTCGCCGAAAACTTCTCCAGCTGGGTTGGACATCGTCGACGGCGAAGATACGGCGGACGACGATGGGGTCGTGGTGGTGGAAGAGATGACGGCCAACATGGCCTTCATGATCACCGCCTCGTCGGCTGGAAATTGCACGCCTTGTTGTTGGTTCTTCAACTGCTTGAAAGGGAAGATGCCCTTCAAGTCCGGGTCCTCCATTTTCTGTGAGATCTGCAGAGAAGTAACAGATAAACGAAGTTAATCGTTTATCAAAATGTAACCAGGATCCACAACTGTAAATAGATTTTCTTAACTATTCTCTCATAAGATCTAATGCGAAAAGAAGGGAGGGGAGGAAAAAATCAGCTGCCGTATTTGAAGAACTCACCTGATAGATGAATTGCCCTGGTTCTTGAGAGTAGATTAATGGTCCTGCAAATGAACCAAGAGCTCTTGCGGCGTAGCTGAGGTCGCCGTCAACATTGCAACGCCATCCATCCATGGAGAGTCTATCAGAATCTAGAGATGTAAAATATTGTCTGCAAAGAACAGAGGCTTCCAGCTCTGGTTTTAAGTAATCGTACTCGGAAGAATTAATTTACTAACCATTTTTTTCCACTTATGTTTTTGTGAGTCTGAGACAATTAATAAATTGAGAAGACAAAGTCGTCCACTGACCAACTCCATAATAAGCCATTATTCGAAAAAAAAATAAACTGATAAGAAGGCTTTTGGTCATCCATCACTTTTTAATTTATATGGATGATGGATAGAAAAATTTGATAGGATGAGATTAATCATCTAGTTAATGAGTTTAACTAGTTTATCATATTATTCTAAAAATTAATTATCTAAATAAAATTAGTTATATTAAAAAAATAGATTTGTTATTTTAACAATTCTCCTAGTGTCTTTTTAATATAAAAGAAGGTAAATACAGATAAGAATGGACCCATGACCATTACGCAATAGATATCATACGTCCACCATCTACGTTACACCTTAGGATAAACTAATTATATTTAAAGGTTTTATGTAAATGTGTTGCTATGAATAAATTGATTATTTGGTCAAAATTGAATTGACTGAATTAAACAGATAAAAAATTAAATAAATCAAAAAAATTTCAAACCAATCAAACGAATCAAATTTCCTTAAGAAAATCAAATCGATCGAACCGATAAAATACCAATTAATTCAATTTTTGACCGAATTAATTAAAATTTTAAAATCTTATTAGATTTTAACTAAAAAACTAAAATTTTATGTAATTAATTATATTTTTAAATAAAAATAATTAATTAATATTTTTATTCGGTGTAATTGAATTATAAAATTTAAAATCCAACCTAAACCAAATTAATCAAAAGTTAAATTAATTATTTTGAAAAAAATTAAAATTAAATTAATTAAATTAAATTCTTTAATTTGATCGGTTCAGTTACGTAGGAAAACTCATGTTCACACGTGACTGACTAGGTTGTGGATGAACGCAGGTGATCGTCACGGGCTGAGGATTTTTTTCCTAAGATTTATCGTGTGATTATATTCGTACATAGTTTTTGTAGTTTTCTTCATGCAGTGCAAGTGGGCTAAATTGGACCAATTCAAGCTTACTAACATGTGGTTCAAGATTACCTACTAAACTGTGGGCGGTCTTTCCGTTCGGCGCAAGCACAGAAGAATAATCCAAGTTGCATCATCCGTACTGAATCATCATTTGTATGTTTCAAGACGTCAAGTTATTAGGAGTATGAATTGATATTTGCACAGCTGTGTTTCTCATCCAAGTTAATTAATATCTTTAAATAGAGCAGTTAATGATAATTAGAGCAACTAAAGATAGACAAGGGCAACTCAACGAATGAAAGAATTTTTAGGAGGTTTGTTAAATTAAAAAGTCTAAGAAGAAAAACTCAACAGTGCAATTAGTTTAATTAATGATATGTATTTTTATCTTTACTTTTACTTTTTAAAATATTAAATAAAAATTATACATAAATATTAAAATTTTAAAAAATAAAAATGTTTAATTTAATAATGTATGACTCACAGAAAATGTGTGCCCGCTTTCTCAAGCTCGTTACTAAGCAAAACTTCTTGCACTTCGTCATTTAAATGTAGGTCTATTTAATGCAGTCTACGATAACAAAACTATCCCAATTTAATGGGTGGCATTTGGTTGGCTAGTCTATTGAATGACTGCAGTCACAGCCATATACGGGTTGGCAATTGCAGGGCCATAACTATTTGACTCTTCGAATGGGATTTAAAAGAGTATTTTAATTTTGAGTTTCTTAATTTTAAATTACTCGTCAAATAATTGCTAATTGATGAGTGGTTCATAAATTTATTATAATAGAAACAAAAAATCACCTCCTAACCATTTTCAACTGGTAACTATTCGACTATCTACTATAAATTAACTCTGATATGGGATATAATAGAAGGGTTCATCAAGGATGTGATAATCAAACGTAAAAGAAGGATGATAGTTAAGAATGGAAAATTTCTTACCTGATCAAAGAAGAAAATAATAGTTTAGACCGAGAAATTCTTCGGTGATTTAGTTCTCCCATCTTATAAGCACGACTCTAGATATATTCTCGGTCTGCTTCTTAATTAGTTAGACCCTAGGGTTTAGTCCCCTTATCTTCTTTTGGGCACCGACCCATTTTATATCGGGTCGACTTCTTGGCTAGTTGGGCCTCCAGGGCTCAGTCCTCTCATTTCCTCTGGGCACCGCCCAGTCTATCCGGTCGGCTTCTTAGCTGGTCAGTCCCCGAGAGCTCAGTCTCCTCATTCCCTCCTAGGCACCGCCCCAGTCTACATCCGGTCGATTTCTTAGATGGTTGGTCCCCTAGGGCTCAATCCCCTCATTTCCTCCTGGGCACTGCCCAGTCTACACCCGGTCAGCTTCTTAGTTGGTCGGTTCTGAGGGCTAAGTCCACTCATTCCTCCTGGGCACTGTCCTAGTCTATACTCGGTTGACTTCTTAGTTGGTCGGACCATTGTCAGGAGACAACATTGTCAGGGAATTACAACTACTTGTCAGAGAATAATAGTTATCCATAAAAGAATATTCTGATGCTATGTTCTCCTACATAGCGCGGAACCTTCCTTTACCCAATAGGAGTCCGCCGTACTTCAGCCATCACTCGACATGTCCTGATACTAGATATTCTCTGATGTTTCATCATCACGGAGGTTATAAGAGATAGTATCAAAAGAGAGTTTCTCTCCGTTGGCCAAGTACGCGCACACATTCGCATCTACTACAAGAGTACTGTTCATCTTCTTCTTTCCAGACTTTTCGCTTTGTGTTGTTCCTGACTTGAGCATCGGAGGACTTGCGCTAGGGACCTCTTTCCTGGTTCTCACTCTAACCCCTTGTGTGATTTCTCTACGTGTGTGCAAGCTCTTGGGTACCATCGGCGACCTTTCTTTTTTCCTACCCTGCTTCGCTATACGGAGAAAAAACCTATAATGTCCCTACAGACCCTAGATCTGGATCCTCTTTTCGTCAACATCTTTATCCTCGTCACTAGCTTTTCCATTCAACTCAACTTTTGGACAGGATCATACTCTATTATTTATCTCTCTTTATATAATTTAAAATGGATTTAAAAAAATCTGGAATAAGCATAATTAGTTACAACTTGGAAATGTGGAAGTATGAGCCCGCAGTGACAACTCTGGCAGGCCTCGTAAAGTACTGGGTCATTGCTGTGCATCATGCATGACTCATATAGCGACATGAATGTTAGAAATTTGATTACTCCTCACATTTTATCTATTTTGTTAAATACTGCATCTAGTGCTTTGAGAGATCAAAGATTAGGTTTCACTTGATTGCTAGTCACGAGTTCATGGCTAGCTCCAAACGATTATTTACCATGATCTTCTCACGACAAGCTCCCGCAAGTTGTATAACCTGAAGTTGAGAAAGAAATGGATGAAAAAGAAAAAAAATTGTCCTTTTTTTGGAAAAGATTTATATTTAAAGATCAGTCCATTACATACACCATAATATATCAAAGACAAAAACTATCTCTAAGCATTATGGACGAACAATCATCGTACTACTGTGGGCTAACATAACCACACAAAAGAGGTATGTCGACATTACAACTTAAAACATCATCAAGCATCATCGCCTACAAATTAGCCTTGAGAGATAACCCCTTACTAAAGGGTATAATCCCCACACAAACAACATCATAACATCTACATATCACATAATATCTATCCATCTACAAAACAAAATATAAACATCTACACTTTCTAGAGCATCACATGAATACTCGGCATCACCCCTTCAAATATGCTTTTGTTCCGGGCTTGCCACAAGAGGTAAGCCATTCAATAGATTGCCAAATAGAACGCCATTGTTAGTCATCTATTGCCTCAATACCACCTTAGAAGGACCCTGAAAAGTCAGTGAACAGAAAAGATTTCATGTCGAAATCCCAGCCAACGCCTCACCTTATCCCACAATTCCGTTGTGACCGAACACCAGAAATAGATGTGTCCATTTGGTTCATCCTGTAGTTTGCATAAGGAACATGTCTTGTAAGGTTCATAAGTCATCTTGTCTATTGTTCTTAGCCGGTGATGAGCCATCAACCACCAAGTAAACCGGTGCTTAGGCATCAATCCAACCCTCCATACAATTGGTGCCCAAAGCACCTTCGTCGTGCATGGGCAAAACATTTTGTATGCATTTACCACTCCTTTCTTCTCCGATGCAAATCATGATCTTGTCTGAAACTGGTGGAGATGGGGTGCTGGGTAGGTGATTGTGCTGTTGATGGGAAGAAGAACTTTAATCAGAAAAAGAGGCTATGGACTGGAGCAAAAATCCTCTTTACACACACTCAAGAGAGCAAATAACGTGAGCGGCAAAAACTTGGGAGACGGTTCCTGGTGAAGGCTCTCTGACGATCAAGTTAGTGTAGTGGTCGAGCGATAAAATGGAGAGATGAACAGTAAAGACTCGTGCATAATGATACTGCTATAAAAGTGTACCTTGTCGAGGACCCTCATTTATATACCACTTCTCATAACCTCCTCATTCATGAAGTGACAAAAAATGTCGGGTGTTAGAAGCCTTCAAGTAAGAGAATATGTACATCTTGGGAGGCAGTACAATCACCGCCCAAGGAATCTTCTGTTACCCGTGTATACCCTTTTTGTAGCTTACGCCATTAATGCGGTAGTTGAAGGAATATACTATCAGAATGTGTCGGCTGATAGAAAGTGTAGAGTTACCTTCGAGGAAGGTTCCATTGAATGTTCATGTAACAACAAAATAATATTCTTTAACAAATGGTTGTTATTCTCTGATAGACTATTATGATTCTCAGCCCATGTGGTCCCATGAAGATTCCCGGCGAGATATTTAGTTGATCGAGTATATATATAAAAGTAGAGTACTCAGTATTGTAGGGCGTTCGACCGTTAAGGCTGCTCGGATATATGTCGTGTGATGCTGGAGATCTAATTATGAAGTAATAGAGATCCAAGTCTCCTAGATCCGGATGACTTTATGACCGACCGACTATATGTAGGAATACTTACTTCTGAAGAATGGGGAACTGAACCTCGAGAAACTCAATTGGTACTTTCAGCCAATCGTCCTTATATTTGGAGGCTTGCCCCTGAAGTGATAGCTTGATCTTTAAAAATCCGGTCAAGTTTCTTCTAAGCTTTGCCTTATATGTTGATTCTTCAGAGATACAGATACCGACCCCTATAACTTTGGTTAACTTTATATTCGACCACCCATATACAGGAGGATGGGGGAATGAACATTGAAAGCCCATATGTTTGATCAACTTCATATTAAGGCATACTCTGAGAGTGAAAGGTTGAATTTTCAAGACCCGACCGAATATATTCTCGACCGATCTTGTGGCAGGTCTGTCCTCTCTTAAACCCGAGTAGATAATGGACGATCAGATATACACTAAGTGTCTTGGTACAGGTGTAAAATGCTAGGTCCTTCAGATCTAGTCGGAGCTAGGGTTGGTCGTTGGTCGTCCATGGATTGGGACCTTAGTGCTGTGCGAGGAGCAAAAGAGGGACATGCTAGTTGCCACCTCTCTTTAACTTTGACTACCATATCACCTTAACTTTGACCTCCACATTATTCCGGGGTCACTAGCCTCCCCTTCAAGTCTCGTCGAATGAGGCTCATAGTCGGCTGACTATATCCCAGTCTTATATTTGCTCGACCGACTCACTTATTGGTTCGACCGGGTGAACGTGCTTCCACTGGCCTATTATTGCTATACTTAGCCGTATTTTTTGAAAAAATATACGCCAAAGGATCGATATGCCCAGTGATATACCACTGATATGCAGGAAGGTATTTTTGAGTGTAATGATTCAATTGTCTTTCCATCATAAATGTCTATTTATAGGCGAACGTCACGTGCCCCACTAACACATTCTTTGAAGCGACAACTAACACACGTCTTTTTGTACAAACTAATGGCACTCCCCTCCTTGTAAATCAACGGTTATCAATGGGCATGTTGTTTTAATCGAACGATTGTAGTGAGACCTTGTCTGGTGACTTATGTTTAACAACCCTAAGTGGTGCAAAAACAAATCACTTTACTCTTCGTCTCCTTCAACCTTCTATCCAACGATTTCTGTTGACGAGCTCTCATTTCTTACGACTTGTGCTAGTAAGTCTTCCAGTTGTCCTTCTTATGCCTTTTCTTACTCTATCCATGGCCCAAGAATCATTTGCTCCCTGGTACACTCTCATCCGCTCAAATTTTGATAAGATTGTCCGACAAACAATCCGCTTACAGTATGAAATCCCCAAAAAATATTATATCCACCTTCCTCTCTCCCAAGATCATCCTCATTGCCCGCCTGAAGGTCACATTATATTTTTTAAGGACCAAATGGTAGCCGATCTATGTTTCCCAATCCCCTCTTTCCTCTCTGAAATAAGTCGCTATTTTGATATCTCACTTAACAGCTTGCTCCGAACGCATTCCACAACATGTGTGGAATGTTTATTTTGTTTTACTCGTATGACATTCCTCTAGCTCCTTGCAATTTTTACCTATTTTCTTATCCTAAGAAATCAAAACTAGGAGTTATTTTATTTCAATCACGTCCTAAGGTAATATTTTTTAAAGAATTGTCTTCCTCAAATAAGAGATGGAAGTCTAATTTCTTTTTCATTCAGATGCCCTAGCCGACCGAGTGGAAGTCCAACCTCTCTTATATTCTTGACCTCGGGAATTTCAAACTCTACCCCGATTTCATCTCTTACTCAAAGAAGTTGGGCGGTGTACAATTCAAAGATCCCAAATAGCTATACCTATTTGGATTAAGTCCTATCCAAGCGAAGCTTCCTTGCTTCTTCGGTAAGTCTTAGCAACTTGTCTATTAAGTTGTCACTAACTAAAGTCTTTCTTGTTTTATACTGTGGATATTTTTTTTGAGTCTATAGCCACTAGGAGTCCTCATTTACAAGAAGACGAGCTACTCAGGCAAGAACAAATGCTATTAGTTGAGCAAGCTCAAGAGCAAGTCGGTCCTTCTAGCGGGGCATCTAGTAGTCAGGCGGCTACATCCAGCGAGGCAGCTCTGCAGGAAGAGTGCCAACCGACCCTCTCCGAGTCTCCGAGGATTCTCCATCTGATGAGGTGGAGGCGCCACTGAAGAGGAGGCGTAGACTCATCTTTTCCACTCAAGTTACCGAGAGGCAAGCGTCTCCCATCACCGTGTCTTCGCCTCACCTTACCCTCGTCCGGGAGGAAATCCTTGCACCTTCATCCTACCGAACTTTATTCGCTCATCCTTCCATGTCTGTTCTTCCTTTTGACAGTCCAATCCAAGAGGTCACCTCCTGGCTAGTTAGTTCCTTGACCGTCCGCTCGCAGTCACCAACAACTCTCCCATCACCCCTCTTGCCGAGGCTCCTCCAACAATAATTCCTGGTATCAAGCCAAAAAAGCTTTACAAATTTTTCGCCATCTATGATCTACCATTTGACAATAACTTCTCCGTCATCTCCCCCACTGGTCAACAGTTGTATATTATGAAGGGACAAGATGATGGAGGTTTGGGAGGCTACCATGAACCGCCTGGGTGACTTTACACCAGCGAAGATGTTTGACGAATACTCCTTCAATCCGACTATGGTATGCTCTTAACCGTTTAGCTATCTTTCACTTTGAACACTTTTGATAATATTTGTTCTGCAGCAATGGACATTCAGGATGGGCATGTTATAAAAATTCACAACCTTGACCCAAGAGAATGAGACCTTGAAGAAGCATCTATCAGAGGTCGGCTCCATATATGCTCCCGTCCTTTCACCATAAGAGTGTCATACTCAACTCGAGTGGCTGGGCCAATTAGAAAAGGAACTTCAAGAGGCTCAGTCATCGAGAAAGGCTAATGTAGAGTGGGCCAAAAAATTGGAGGTCACCTCTACCGAAGATAGGCTCCGCTCGGAGATAGTCCGTCGAACAAATATAGTGCTCGAGCTGGACGAGAAGATAGCGGAAATCCAACGCCTCTCCGCTCAACTAGAGGAAGCAATGCTACACACGTAGTGGAACTAACGACCCAAACTCAATTGCCATCCAAGTGGAAACAAAGGTTGGACGCCTAAGGAGCAGAACTGGAATCCCTCCGGGTAGACTTAGGGGCTAGCCAGAATGCACTCACTGCCTCTAAGTTTGAAGCGGCAGGCTTCTTTTCCGAGCTAATAGCTATCTTGGAAGAGTTAGTTGCCTATTAGGCGAGGGAGGACGAGCGATTCAAGACTAGAAAGACAACCCTCCTCTAGTCACGAGACTTCATTGTGCCCATCGTCGACTCTATTAACAAAACCCTTCTCCTCAGAGCCAACGGTGTGGTTACACAACTCAGGGAGGGAGCTACTTAGCATCTAAACCTCCAGCTTACTTCCGGGATCGCCAAAGACTTATAAAGGAGTGACCACTCGACTTATTCCCAGTTCTGAAGTAGTCTTTCTTAATTACCCCCACAAACAAAGAGAACTCCTCATGTACTTAAACTTCCTTCCTATGTAACTAAAACTCTATTTTCTTTAATCTACTTCGGAGTTATGCTTGTTGTATTTGCTGTCATTTTTCCATGTGTTCGATATTGCTTGGTGCACTTAAGTGAAGGGTCATCTTAGCCCAATTTTATGTACTGAGTGACTTAGAAGTCTTATCACTCAACCTTAAGTGACAAAACGTCGGATGCCCGATTAGGCCTTTACCCACTTGGGTATATTTACCTAGTCGGGTGAATAATACAGATCGCTCAAGGACATCCTTGATAAGACACATGAAATTAAGTCTGTTCAAAGATAAGACCGATCGGACCCTAAGGTTCTACTACCATATGAGAAAGGTATGACGGACTCTTATGTCAATTGATTACGTAGAACATACCATGTCTGACAGATGGTAGAAGTGAAATCCTAAAAACCCGACCTGGTTGAAGGCTGAGTGGACTATAGTTGCCTTAAGTATTACATATTAGAAACAAAGGCAAATCTGCCTTTATGTGTGTGCCTGCTTCTTGAAATAATGATTTACTTGTCACATCCGTTATAAATGTGTATCTCCCATTGGTGACACGAGTCTACCAACCTTATTCTTTTGACACAATAATCGACACATAATTTTCTCGGTGTATGTGACTTCACCTTCCAATCTAATTGTCACAAGCGTTAGCCCACCTTTTTGATACACTGATCCAATGGTCCTTCTTAAAAGGGAATTTGAAGGTTTTTTTTAAAAAAAAAATCCTTTAAAAAACCCTAACACCCTCGTCCTCCTCACCTTCTTCTTCCTTAGCATTAACGGGTTATCGACTTTTACAAACTTCAACGAACTTTTTTCCTCTTTGTTCACCTAATTTTGATTTTACTCCTCGATTTCCCTCCTTAATTTCTATCATGAACACCACTGGTTCGGGCTATGTCTCCCTTATTTCACAATTTCATGGAGTAGACCTTGACTGTCTACGTTTCAACTATGACATTCCTTCCTCTATGCATATGATGGTGCTCACTAAGCGGGTGTGTCCTCATCTTCCCCTTGCAAACTAGATAGCTTTCTTCTAGGAGTTAGTGCAGGCAGGATTGTGCTTTTCTATTCCCTTATTTCACATCAAAGTGAGCTAGTACTTTCACATTCCCCTTCAACAACTAATTCCCAACTCCATTCATTGATGTATGGGGCAAGCATCGTATTCTGCCTATTCGAGGCTCCCCCCACTTGTTTCATTACTTTTTCTATTCTCAACAAGTGATCGAGGGTATATTTCGCTTCCTTGCCATGCCAAAAATTATCCTTTTTTAGTGGATCCCCACCAAAGGTAGTGACTGGAAAGATACTTTTTCATCCTTCTTCCCATTTCAGTATCTTGGCCACGTGCTTAGCAAAATAACCTTCTGTCAACATCAACCTTGGGTGACGTTAATAGGGAGTCATCCCTTCACAAGGCTATATCAAAATTGATCGAACTGAAGTTTGATATTTTTGTATTGTTTCAGGAGGAGTTGCTATATATATTCTGATTAAGTCCAGCTAAATTTGAACTAACCTCCTTTGGTAAGAAATATTTTTCCTTCGGTTTCAAATTAAGATTCCTCCCCTACTTCTATTACGTCTAACAAATATTATGTGTACAGCAGAAACTATATCCAAATCCTTCCTCTTTAATATTGCTCAGGTAAATGTAGATATTCTAAACTGACTAGGTGAGGTAATCTTGAAGAAGTGTAAGACCAAGCGAGCATCTTCCTCTTCCGACCTCCCTTTAATAACAACAACCTCCTCGGGGCATGGTGACTCGGATATCCCTCTTGCTAAAAGGCGCCACTTGAGTGCTCTAATTTTGTCAAAGCAACCAGTGCCTGAAGGGTCGTTGTCAAGCCTTGAGCTCTCTCCATTCGGGGAAAAGAGCCAATGGTCATAAACTGTCCTCGAGTCGGGCCCATTATTTTAAGGCCGATTAAACCATCTCCCACGCCTTCTTCAACACAACAACCACACCCGACCTTGCCAATTCATCGTCCTTTGCCTTTTGTCCGTCTAACCTTACCACTAGGCCCTACTAGAGGCACTTCTTCTAGGCCACACTCTCCTCTCGATCAAGACCGTCAATTTTGATTCACCTATGGTTTGCCATCCTAATAGGGAATGACTTCCACTCCTCAATCGTATATGGTGGTGAAGTTACAAGGATCGTTGGCTGAGACTTGGACAAGTGCGAGGAGACGCCCGAGAGACCTTTCTAATTCCAAGCACACAGATGAAAGGAGTGTCACTATAGTAAGTTTGTGATATTTCTTTTAATAAGTAAAATCTTTCTAATAATGTTTCTTGACACTTCTCTTTTTAGTTTTATGCCATTGGGCTAAACTTAAGCCAGATTTAGAGAGTGATAATAAAATTTTAAAGGAACGTACGAAGGAGTTGGAGCTTTCTATTTCCAAACTGAGAAAGGAGATGCCCCATTTATAGAAGGAAGTAGATTATCAAGCTGGGCTCTATTGGGTATGGAGAAAACTATGCGGGAGTCTTAGTAGCTGGTGGAGTCTCAACAGGCGAACAAAAGGAAATTAGAACTCCTATTGAACACTAGTGAGTCCAAACTCCGAGCGGAGGTTGCCATAAAAATAAAAGCCTTATCAGACCTTAGAAAACTACTTTATTAGAGGAATTAAGAGTCTCTCATGCCTCTGGGTTTACTGAACGAGCCAAGGAATTGTCATCCAAGGATTTACTAATATTAGAACAACAGAGAAACTTGGAAACGCAGGAAGATAGACTGAAATCGATGCAAGTCAAGCTAGAGTTTGCTAAGTCCGAGCCGACTTCTTATAAGGCTAAGGAGGATGAGTGTTTTAAGCTTAGATGAAAAGTCTATCTCAAATCTCGAGAATTTAGTGTAATATTCGGCGATCAGTTTATAAGAACGCTCACTCTTGGAGCTAAGGGGGCACTGCAACAATTGCGGGAGGTGGCTACTTATCGGCAGAACCACCCAAATGCTTCATAGATCGTCGGCGACTCTTAAAAGAGCTCCCAAAAGATCTTTGGGTAAATTTGATTGAATGTATAACATGATTATATATGCCTTATAATTGCTGAAGAGAACAAAAATTAAGTGCTAAACGAGTATTGATCATAATTAAATCATATTTGTCTTCTTGTATATAGTCGCTATTTCACAAATACCTCCTTTGAAACTTGTAAGATGAGGTCCGAATGAAAACTCTCCATAAGAAAAGTCCAATAACATGGAGATTCGAAGGTTAATTATGTAAGTAATCAGAATCATAATTAAGTCGAGTTGAAGAATAGGTTGGACGGGATAACTGTGACGAGCGAAATAATTAGATCGGCCAAAATAATAATACTGTGTGAAAGAATCATTCCAATCAAGGCAGGAATTTTAATATTTAGTTGTGTGGACCAACCTACTTATAATTTTATTAATTGATGTAAGTAAGTCAAGCAAAATAAATTTTCTATTTCCCAAGCGACATAATTAAGCCAAGCGAGAAGTTGACCTGGGTGGAATATGCATAAGATACACGTGAGAGCAAGCTCGCTTTTAACCTAGCCAGACGGCTCGGGAGTTTGGAAAAATATAGAGGCGGGAGAGCATGCTCGCTTATAATCTAGCTTGATACTCGAAAAATATAGAGGCACAAGAGCATGCTCGCTTATAACTTGGCCTGGTGCTCAAGAGTCTGGAAAATATAGAGACACGAAAGCATGCTCACTTATAATCTGGCCTAATGCTCGGGAGTCTGGGACTTGGTGGGAGACCATGCTCCCTTATAACCTGGCCTAACTCTCAGGAGTCTGGGACTTGGTGGGAAAGCATGCTCCCTTATAACCTGGCCTGACGGTCAAGAGTTTGGGACTTAGCGGAAGAGCATGCTCCCTTATAACTTAGCCTGATGCTCAAGAGTCTGGGATATAGAGTTTTCGAGATAAATTCACCTGTATTTTCCATTAAGTGTAAAGATCCAACATGTTACCTTAATGTATTACATGCAGGCTCTCAAGCCTTATAAAGATACAGATGATTAGCACTCCAGGGTCACTCTAAGTTCTTTCCAGCTGCATCCTGAAGGTAATAGGAGCCCAAGGTAAGATTTTGCAACACCTTGTATAGCCCACCCCACTATGACTCCAATTTGTTAACATCCCCGACCGGCTTGATCTGCCTCCAAACCAAGTCACCTACCTGAAAAAAATCTTGAAATAATCCTTCTATTATAATTTTGTCTTATCCTCTGGTGGTACGCCATTAGCCGAGTTGCTGCCTTGTCTCTAATTTCTTCTATAAAATCGAGCTCCATAAGGCGCCAACCGACATTATTTTAATCATATAGTTGCCTCCGATCGAACTCCAGGCCTACCTCGACCAAGACAACTATTTCACCATAATAAACAAGATGAAAAGGGGTTATACTTGTTGCTTCTCTTGGGGTAGTGCGGTAGGCACACAGTACACTGGGCAATTCCTCAACCTAGCTTCCTCTAACACGGTCCAACTTAGTTTTTAGCCCTCTGATAATTTCTCTGTTAGTGACCTCTGCCTGGCCATTACTCTGTAGATAAGCCACAAAAGTAAAGGCTTGTAAGATGTCATAGCTTGAGCACCATTCTTTAATTTTGCGGCCCTAGAATTATCTTCCATTATCTAAGATGAGCTTGTGTGGAATTTTGAACCAGTAAAATAATATGTTGCTAGAGGAATTTGATGAACA
The DNA here is from genome assembly GCF_018446385.1 of Zingiber officinale. Classification (NCBI taxonomy): domain Eukaryota; kingdom Viridiplantae; phylum Streptophyta; class Magnoliopsida; order Zingiberales; family Zingiberaceae; genus Zingiber; species Zingiber officinale. Next base: position 115,343,581 of record NC_055987.1, read on the forward strand.
TCTTCTCTGTTATCTTAGCTAGTATCTTGTGTTGGGTCACTTCAGGAGGTAGGGGGTGAATAGTTCGTCTCGCTTGTTTGCTTGCGTCGAATGATATGCAGCAAAAAACCTCACAGCAAACTCACAATGCTAATACAGGAGATTTACTTGGTATCCACCTCAAGATGAGGTGACTAATCTAAGGATCCACACATGAGTACACTCTCCACTAACAAAAATACTCCTAGGAACAATCCGGAGGTGGAGAAACCTGATACAAACTCACACAAGCATACAACTCAAAACAAGAAGTAAATACATGATAATACAACAGATAAACCTTCTTGCTTAATCTCTTGTAGCTTGTAGATGCCTCTGGAACAGTTGGAAAGTGCAGCAACACTTGTCTTCCAAAGCTCTAGGTCCGACAAACAGTAGCGGAGAAGATTGTATCAAGAGATATCATGTTTAAACCTTGCTGTCGCCTTTATATCTCCGCGATCTAGGGTTCCCAATCGATTGGACCTCCACCCAATCGATTACCACGTTAGATCCCAGCAATTCCAGCCATCCAAAACTTGTATCCTGCATAACGGTCATATCCCAATCGATCGACCAATCGATTGGGTGTAGCTAGATCGATTAGCTGATCGATCCAGAGGCTTTCTGTGCTTTCATAGAAAGCCCTGGAATCGATTCCAGTTTTTCCTCGTGTCACTACGAGAAACCGAGCCCTAATCGATCAACCGATCGATTGGAGCGGCCCAATCGATCGGCTAATCAATTGGGGAGCACACTACTCTCCTGCGTGAATGACCTCCAATCGATCGGCTGATCGATTAAGCTCTGGTTCAATCGATCAGCTGATCGATTGACCAATCCTAACTTGACTAACTCAAGTCTAGGGTTTTCATACCCAATATCCGGTCAACCGTGACCTGTTGGGACTTGCCCATGCCTAGCATTTAGTCAATCTTGACCAGCTGGGACTTCGTCACCAAGTGTCTAGTCAATCCTTTGACTCACTTGGACTTTTCTCCTCGTGCCAAGTGTCTAGTCAATCATGACCCATTTGGACTTCCAAACACAGGTGTCCGGTCACCCTGGACCCACCTAGATTTTCACGCATCTGGATGCACTCACTAGACTTTCTCACTACCTAGCTTCACTTACTAGGCCTTTCACTTGACTTCATTCACCAGGATTTTCATCTGCCTAGCTTCACTCACTTGGACTTTCATCTACCTATCTTCTCTCACTAGGTCTTTCAACTGACTTCACTCACCAGGATTTTCCCACCAAGTATCTGGTCAAATATTGATCCACTTGGATTTTCATCTTCTGCCAACCTTTTCGCTAGACTTCCCTTGCCTAACCTCCAATTAGGACTTCCCAGTCAAGAATCCAGTCAACCTTGACTTACTTAACTTTTCTTTACATTAAACTAGTTAACTTTAACCAATCTCTCCAAATGGATGATTGCTCCTGCAATCTCTATATATTGTCAAAACAATCTTCATAATTACAACAACCAAGCATTTTCCCACTAAGTGGAGTCGGCTATATGAATCATTTTACGTCATTGAGCTCTATCTCCTATTATATCATCATCTATATTTAAATAAATTTTATATTATTTTATTATTACTAACCAAGTCTTTTTTTGTCTTTCTCTTTCTCGTTTGATATGTATGTTTATCATAGTTTCACATCGCCTAATTGGAGCATTTATTGGTTGTCTAAGTACATGTCCGTACCATCTTAAATGTGTCTCTCGGAATTTTTCCTCAATAGATGCAACTTCGACTTTCTCTCTAATACTCTCATTTCTTATTTTGTCCATCCTCGTATGTCTACACATCCACCTTAACATCCTCATCTCTGTAACTCTCATCTTCTGCTCATTTGCTCGAGTCATAGTCTAACATTCAGCTCCATATAATATAGCAGGTCTAACTGCGATTTTATAGAATTTACCTTTAAGCTTAAGAGGTACTTTACGGTCACATAAAACACTCGACGATCCCCACTATTTCACCCATCCTTCTTGTATTCTATGTAAGATATCTCTCTCAATCCCTCCATCATTTTGCAAAAATGATCCTAAATATTTAAATCTGTCAGTTTCGGGCAACTCATCCTCTCCTATCTTAATAATTATTTCATTACTTCTAATATTTCTAAACTTAAATTCCATATATTCAATCTTTAATCTACTAAGCTTAAAACTTTTCCCTTCTAGTGTTTCCCTCCAAGATTATAATTTAGCATTTACTCCTTCACATGTCTCATCTACCAAAATAATATTATCTGCAAACAACATGCACCACGGTACTGTGTCTTGAATGTGCGTAGTGAGTTTATCCATAATTAGTATAAAAAGATAGGGACTTAGAGCTGATCCTTGATGTACCCCTATCTTTATTGGAAATGCTTCAGTTACTCCGCCTGAAGTCTTTACTCTGGTCGTTACATCCTTATAGATATCCTTAATTAGTTTAATATATGTTACGCTAATACCTCTCTTTTCGAAAATTCTCCATATAATTTCTCTTGGGACTCTATCATAAGCTTTTTCTAAGTCAATGAATACCATGTATAGATCTTGTTTTTGCTCCCGATGTTTTTTAATTAATTATCTAAGAAGATGTATAGCTTCTATTGTCGACCTCACAGGCATGAACCCAAATTGATTTTCTGTCACGGTGGTCTCTTTTCTTAATCTTTTTTCTATTACTTTTTCCCAAAGTTTCATAGTATGACTCATTAGTTTAATACCTGTATAGTTTACACAATTTTGTATGTCTCCCTTTTTCTTATATAAGGGAACTAGAGTGTTTATCCTCCATTGATCAGTCATTTTTTTCATTTTCAATATCATGTTAAATAATTTTGTAAGTCATTCAATATCTTATTTCCCTAAGCACTTCCATACCTCTATCAGAATATCATCTGGTCCAACAGCTTTTTCATTGTGTATCTTAATTAAAGTTTGTTTTACTTCTGAAGTTTGAATTCTACGATAAAAATTAAAATTTCTATGCTCATTTGACTTACTTAAATTAACTAAGTTAAGTTGGTCACCTAAACCTTAATTAAAAAGTTGATGAAAATACCTCTTCCACCGCTCTTTTATTTCTCCATCATTTAATAATACCCTATTACATTCATCTTTAATATATTTTATTTTGCTAAAATCTCTTGTTTTCCTTTCTCTCACTTTAGCTATTCTATAAATGTCTCTTTCCCCTTCTTTTGTATCCAATTTTTGATATAACCATTCAAAAGTTTCATTTTTTTGCTTCACTCACTATTTTCTTAGCTTCTTTCTTGACTATTGTATATTTTTTTTTAAGGTTTCCTTATTTTTACAAATATATAATTCCTTATAAGCTATTCATTTTTTCTTCATTTTCTCTTGTACTTTCTCATTCCACCATCAAGATTCTTTACTTAGTGGTGCATGTCCCTTTGACTCACCGTGTCACGCCCCGGGAAGTCTCTGTCCGAAGAAATTTCGACAGCACCTCCCCTGTACGGGTGACAATCTGAAGCATTTCTACAAACACAATATACATCAGCCACATGTGGCTGGAATATATACACAACCATGCAGTTAATAATCTCAGCCTACACGGCTGGACAAATATAACAACAACCACGTAGTTATATATATTTTTATCAGCCCACTCGGCTGAAATCAAAACTAACACAGCGGAAAAACATAAATACAAGCTCATACAAAACAAAACAAAGCACTGTTAGCCAGCTAGGCTTACACCACACAACAACATAACACTCCGGAAACAAAACCGGAACACAAAGCCAAATACACAAATTTTGTATAGCAAAACAAAATAAACACAAGCGGAGACAGGTCTTCTGATGTGACGTAGGGACCAGCAGACAGGATACTCTAAGCGACTTCATAAACAACCTGGTACCTGGAAAAGATAGTGTCCACGGGGGTGAGTTCAACAACTCAGCGAATACCAATAGACATGTCTAGTAAGATATATCTAACAACAATAAACATGGAATACAGCTTCCTAATCATATATAGGAAAAATGTAAAACTGAAAGGTAACTGAGGAAGTTGTACTCATCAGGAACTCCTATTCAGAACAAAAGGGTCGTCAAACCGATAGTGTCATAAATCCTGTATGCATGTCAAACATATGCATCCAACCAAATGCAACAAATAAATGCAGCAAGCACAAGCAATAAATGTATCAATGCGTATGATGCCAATGACATGGTCACCCCTGACGCCAGTCAGCCATCTCACACACAATGGTGAAACCGAGTAGGTAGGGTTGTGACAACCGTGCACTCTGCCGTCACTGCTCCTGATGAGTGACCGAGTGGACGGGATGCTGTCGGAGTATACCTATCCTCCTACTCCAAATCATAAATGGGGGAGCTCAATGCTCTCATC